>NC_088876.1:17430062-17730062 GCF_032884065.1 Artemia franciscana
TGAAAGTAGGCATAAATTAATCTTGATTTTCGATTTGAGCACCAAACGTCATTTGGAAACATGAGTTATATTTTCTTATCTGCGATAAAAAAAAAAACGCTTAGATTCTGACGTAGTTCCAGTAAGCAAAGTCTTCAATGGCTCTGGTGGTGCAGCCAATAGAGGACGTTTAACTTTTCCTTAGGCGCAACACATTCCCATTGTTTCACCATTAAATTTCAAGGCCTTGCAATAGGGACAAATTTTAGACATAGTCCCGATTTGAACACATCTACTCAAGCTATAATCATCGACTGGGCTGTACCTGAATGCCATGCGATAATTTTCTGGCTGCTCTTGTGATTCCTCGGTACGCTTTCTTTTCTTACTTTCTTTATCTGCAGTAATCCTGTTTTCTTGCTGTTCTTGTGATTCCTCGGCACGCCTTCTTTTTTCACTTTCTCTTTTAGCAGCAAGTCTGGTGTCATGTTGCTCTGGTAGTTCCTCGGCACGCCTTCTTTTTTCACTTTCTCTTTTAGCAGCAAGTCTGGTTTCGCGTTGCTCTGATAGTTCCTCGGTACGCCTTCTTTTTTCACTTTCTCTTTTAGCTGCAAGTCTGGTTTCGCGTTGCTCTGGTAGTTCCTCTTCCTCGGCACACTTTCTTTTCTTACTTTCTCTATCAGCAGCAAGTTTTTTGGCATAAAACTTGCGAATATACAACATTCTTTGCTGTCCCATTGTCTGTGCATATAAATAGATTTTCAGGTTTACCGACTCTTGAACATGCAACATATAATGGTCCATGGGAAAACAATCCGTATTCAGATCTATACCTCATGATTCTAATGATTGCCCTTGAGCTTTGTTGATGGTGATTGCTAATCGACCATTCCCTGAGTCGCCATCGTCATTTATATATCCCCCTGTGCACCCCGGCGTCCCTTTGTAGTTATGTCCCTGTGTCCCGGTCGTCATTTATATTCCCTGTGTCCCGGTCGTCATTTGTGTCCCGGTGTTCCAGTCTGTGATTTCTCTTTGAGTGTCCCAGGCGTCATTTATATTCCTTGTGTCCCGGTGTCCCGGTCGTCATTTATATCCCCCTGTGCCCCCCGGCGTCCCCATTGTAGTGGTGTCCCTGTGTCCCGGTCGTCATTTATATTCCCTGTGTCCCGGTCGTCATTTGTATCCCGGTGTCCCGGTCTGTATATACATTCGTTTTTTAGTTTTGTTTTTCTCCTTTATTTTTTTCCTTTTTTCTTTTTTTTCTTTTTTAGTTTATTTAGATTTTTAGATTTTTTAGTTTTTTTATTAGTTTTTAGTTTTTTTGTAGTTTTTACCATTTTTTTAGTTTTTTTAGTTTGTTTTTTTTACTTATGTCCTGGTCGTCATTATATATATTTATTCATATTTTTTTAGTTTTCTTTTCTCTTTTATTTTTCAGTTTTTCCTTTTTTTTAGTTTTTTTCTTTTTTAGTTTTTAGTTTTTTTTAGTTTTTTACCTTTTTTTAGTTTTTTTTTAGTTTTTTTAGTTTTTTAGCTTTTTATTTTTTTATTAGTTTTTATTTTTTTTGTAGTTTTTGCCTTTTTTTATTTTTTCAGTTTTTTTTTAGTTATTAGATTTTTACCTTTTTTTAGTTTTTTTTAGTTTTTCAGCTTTTTTAGTTTTTTTTTCTTTTCAGTTTTTTTTGTAGTTTTTACCTTTTTTAGTTTTTTTCTTCTTTTGTATTAGTGTGAAATAATTCAGACGTCATATGCGGACAAACATGACGTCACCGGATCCACAGATCCACACACAGACAACTTATTTTTATATATATAGATATATATTTAACTACGTAAAACTTGCGAATATACAACATTCTTCGCTGTCCTATTGTCTGTCCATATAAATAGATTGTCAGGTTTACCAACTCTTGAACATGCAACATAATAATTGTCCATGGGAAAACAATTCGTATTCATATCTATACCGCATTTTTCTAACGATTGCCCTTGAGCTTTGTTGATGGTGATTGCTAATCGAACATTCCCTGTGTCCCCGTCGTCATCTATATATCCCCCTGTGCCCCCGGCGTCCCCGTTGGAGTTGTATCCCTGTTTCCAGGTCGTCATTTATATTCCCTGTGTCCCGGTCGTCATTTGTGTCCCGGTATCCCAGTCTGTAATTTCTCTTAGAGTGTCCTGGTCGTCATTTATATAGATATATAGATACAGTTTCATTTCAGTTTTTTTTTCTTTTATAGTTTTTTCTTTTCTTATTTTTTTCTTTTTTAGTTTTTCTTTTTTAAGTTTCTTCTTTTTATTGATAATAAACCTCAAATTTTGGGTATCTGTTTAAGGTTTTCGAATTACCTTAATCTTTTGTCAAAATATATTGAAACATTTGTGGAATTCCCAGTTTTTTTCGTTTTTTCTTTTTTTTAGCTGTTTAGGTTTTTTTTAGTTTTTTTTTCTTTTTAGTTTTTTACCTTTTTATTTTTTTTACATTTTTCCTTTTTAAGTTTTTTTCTTTTTTTAATTTTTTATTTAGTTTTTTTTTAGTTTTTTCTTTTTAGTTTTGTTTTTAGTTTTTTTACCATTTTTGTTTTTTCGAATTACTTTAACCTATTGTCAAAATATTTCGAAATATTTATGCAATTTCCAGTTTTTACATTCTAGTTTGTTTTCTTTTATATATATAGAAGATATAATCTGGCGTAATGGACAGACAACTTATTTTTATATATATTGTCAAAATATATTGAAATATTTGTGCAATTCCCAGTTTGTTTAGTTTTTTCTTATTTTTTAGTTTTTAGCTTTTTTAGTTTTTTTTAGTGTTTTATCTTTTTTATTTTTTTATGTTTTTTCTTTTTGGGTTTTTTCTTTTTTTTATTTTTTCAATTTTTAATTTTTTTTTTTAGTTTTTTCTTTTTAGTTTTTTTTTAGTTTTTTACCATTTTTCTTTTTTCGAATTACCTTAATCTAGTTTTTACCTTTTTTAGTTTTTTTTAGTTTTTTAGATGAAATTTTTTTTTAGTTTTTTCCTTTTTTTCTTTTTAGTTTTTTATTGGTTTTTACCTTTATTTTAGCTTATTTTTCAGTTTTTTCCTTTTTTTAGTTTTTTTTTATTTCTTATTTTTTTTAGTTTTTTACCTTTTTTTTAGTTTTTTAGTTTTTTTAGTTTTTAGCTTTTTTACTTTTTTTATTAGTTTTTAGTTTTTTTTTTGTAGTTTTTGCCTTTTTTTAGTTTTTTCAGTTTTTTTTTTAGTTTTTTATTGGTTTTTACCTTTATTTTAGCTTATTTTTCAGTTTTTTCCTTTTTTTTAGTTTTTTTTAGTTTTTAGTTTTTTTTTGTTTTCTACCTTTTTTTAGTTTTTTTAGTTTTTTTAGTTTTTTAGCTTTTTTATTTTTTTTTATTAGTTTTTAGTTTTTTTGTAGTTTTTTCCTTTTTTTTAGTTTTTTTAGTTTTTTCCTTTTTTTTAGTTTTTTTTATTTTTTATTTTTTATAGTTTTTTACCTTTTTTTAGTTTTTTTAGTTTTTTTAGTTTTTTAGCTTTTTTACTTTTTTTATTAGTTTTTAGTTTTTTTTTGTAGTTTTTGCCTTTTTTTAGTTTTTTCAGTTTTTTTTTAGTTTTTTATTGGTTTTTACCTTTATTTTAGCTTATTTTTCAGTTTTTTCCTTTTTTTTTAGTTTTTTTTAGTTTTTAGTTTTTTAGTTTTTTTTTATTAGTTTTTAGTTTTTTTGTAGTTTTTTCCTTTTTTTTAGTTTTTTTAGTTTTTTCCTTTTTTTTAGTTTTTTTTTATTTTTATTTTTATAGTTTTTTACCTTTTTTTAGTTTTTTTAGTTTTTTTAGTTTTTTAGCTTTTTTACTTTTTTTATTAGTTTTTAGTTTTTTTTGTAGTTTTTGCCTTTTTTTAGTTTTTTCAGTTTTTTTTTTAGTTTTTTATTGGTTTTTACCTTTATTTTAGCTTATTTTTCAGTTTTTTCCTTTTTTTTTAGTTTTTTTTAGTTTTTAGTTTTTAGTTTTTTACCTTTTTTTTAGTTTTTTTAGTTTTTTTAGTTTTTTAGCTTTTTTATTTTTTTTATTAGTTTTTAGTTTTTTTGTAGTTTTTGCCTTTTTTAGTTTTTTTAGTTTTTTAGCTTTTTTATTAGTTTTAGTTTTTTTTGTAGTTTTTGCCTTTTTTTAGTTTTTTTTAGTTTTTTAGCTTTTTTATTTTTTTTATTAGTTTTTAGTTTTTTTTGTAGTTTTTGCCTTTTTTAGTTTTTTCAGTTTTGACGTCACCTGATCCAGTTTTTTCAGGTGACGTCACCTGATCCACACATCCACAGACAGACAGACAACTTATTTTTATATATATAGATATATATATATATATATATATATATATATATATATATATATATATATATATATATATATATATATATATATATATATATACTAGCTGTTGGGGTGGCGCTTCGCGCCACCCCAACACCTAGTTGGTGGGGGCGCTTCGCGCCCCCCCAAGCCCCCCCGCGCGCGTAAGTCGTTACGCGCCATAATAGTTACGCGCCATTGTAGTTGTGTCCCTATGTCCCACCTGTGAATATAGATAGATATATATATATATGGTTTTAACTACGTAAAACTTGCGAATATACAACATTCTTTGCTGTCCCATTGTCTTTGCATATAAATAGATTGTCAGGTTTACCGACTCTTGAACATGCAACATATAATGGTCCATGGGAAAACAATCTGTATTCAGATCTATACCTCATGATTCTAATGATTGCCCTTGAGCTTTGTTGATGGTGATTGCTAATCGACCATTCCCTGTCCCGGTGTCCCGGTCGTCATTTACATCCCCCTGTTTCCTCCGGTGTCCCCGTTGTAGTTGTGTCCCTGTGTCCCGGTCGTCATTTATATTCCCTGTGTCCCGGTCGTCATTTGTATCCCGGTGTCCCGGTCTGTATATACATTCGTTTTTTAGTTTTGTTTTCTCCTTTATTTTTTTCCTTTTTTTTTCTTTTTTAGCTTATTTAGATTTTTAGATTTTTTAGTTTTTTTATTAGTTTTTAGTTTTTTTTTCTTTTTAGTTTTTTTGTCCGGTCGTCATTTATATCCCCCTGTTTCCCCCGGTGTCCCCGTTGTAGTTGTGTCCCTGTGTCCCGGTCGTCATTTATATTCCCTGTGTCCCGGTCGTCATTTGTATCCGGTGTACCGGTCTGTATATACATTCGTTTTTTAGTTTTGTTTTTCTCCTTTTTTTTTCCTTTTTTTTCTTTTTTAGTTTATTTAGATTTTTAGATTTTTTAGTTTTTTTATTAGTTTTTAGTTTTTTTTTTCTTTTTAGTTTTTTTGTAGTTTTTACCTTCTTTTTAGTTTTGTTAATTTTTTTTTTACTTATGTCCTGGTCGTCATTTATACTCCCTATGTCCCGGTGCTTTGTTGATTGCTAATCGAACATTCCTTTTGTCCTGGTCGCTTTCTCTTTGAGTGTCGTCATTTATTTTTTCTTTTTTAGTTCTTTTAGTTTTTACCTTTTTTAGTTTTTTTAGTTTTTTAGATGAAAATTTTTTTAGTTTTTTCCTTTTTTTCTTTTTAGTTTTTATTGGTTTTTACCTTTATGTTAGCTTATTTTTCAGTTTTTTCCTTTTTTTTAGTTTTTTTTTTATTTTTTATTTTTTTTAGTTTTTTACCTTTTTTTAGTTTTTTTAGTTTTTTTAGTTTTTTAGCTTTTTTACTTTTTTTATTAGTTTTTAGTTTTTTTGTAGTTTTTGCCTTTTTTTAGTTTTTTCAGTTTTTTTTTTAGTTTTTTATTGGTTTTTACCTTTATTTTAGCTTATTTTTCAGTTTTTTCCTTTTTTTAGTTTTTTTTAGTTTTTAGTTTTTTTAGTTTTTTACCTTTTTTTAGTTTTTAGTTTTTTTAGTTTTTTACCTTTTTTTAGTTTTTTTAGTTTTTTTAGTTTTTTAGCTTTTTTATTTTTTTATTAGTTTTTAGTTTTTTGTAGTTTTTGCCTTTTTTTTAGTTTTTTTAGTTTTTTAGCTTTTTTATTAGTTTTTAGTTTTTTTTGTAGTTTTTGCCTTTTTTTAGTTTGACAACTAATTTTTATATATATAGATAGTTTTTTTTTTTACTTATGTCCTGGTCGTCATTTATACTCCCTGTGTCCCGGTGCTTTGTTGATTGCTAATCGAACATTCCTTTTGTCCTGGTCGCTTTCTCTTTGAGTGTCGTCATTTATTAGTTTTTTCCTTTTTTTCTTTTTAGTTTTTTATTGGTTTTTACCTTTATTTTAGCTTATTTTTCAGTTTTTTCCTTTTTTTTAGTTTTTTTTTATTTTTTATTTTTTTTAGTTTTTTACCTTTTTTTAGTTTTTTTAGTTTTTTTAGTTTTTTAGCTTTTTTACTTTTTTTATTAGTTTTTAGTTTTTTTTGTAGTTTTTTGTAGTTTGCCTTTTTTTAGTTTTTTCAGTTTTTTTTTTAGTTTTTTATTGGTTTTTACCTTTATAGTTTTTTTAGTTTTTTAGCTTTTTTATTTTTT
Organism: Artemia franciscana; assembly: GCF_032884065.1. Classification (NCBI taxonomy): domain Eukaryota; kingdom Metazoa; phylum Arthropoda; class Branchiopoda; order Anostraca; family Artemiidae; genus Artemia; species Artemia franciscana. The sequence continues at coordinate 17,436,555 of NC_088876.1, forward strand.
TTATTAGTTTTTAGTTTTTTTTTGTAGTTTTTGCCTTTTTTTAGTTTTTTCAGTTTTGACGTCACCTGATCCAGTTTTTTCAGGTGACGTCACCTGACACATCCATCCATCCATCCACAGACAACTTATTTTTATATATATAGATAGATAGATATATATATATATATATATATATCTTTTATATATATAAAAATAAGTTGTCTGTGGATCTGTGGATGGATCAGGTGACGTCACCTGAAAAAACTGGATCAGGTGACGTCAAAACTGAAAAAACTAAAAAAGGCAAAAACTACAAAAAAAACTAAAAACTAATAAAAAAAATAAAAAAGCTAAAAAACTAAAAAAACTAAAAAAAGGCAAAAAACTACAAAAAAAACTAAAAACTAATAAAAAAGCTAAAAAACTAAAAAAACTAAAAACTAATAAAAAAAATAAAAAAGCTAAAAAACTAAAAAAACTAAAAAAACTAAAAAAAAGGTAAAAAACTAAAAAAACTAAAAACTAAAAAAAACTAAAAAAAAAGGAAAAAACTGAAAAATAAGCTAAAATAAAGGTAAAAACCAATAAAAAACTAAAAAAAAAACTGAAAAAACTAAAAAAAGGCAAAAACTACAAAAAAAAACTAAAAACTAATAAAAAAAGTAAAAAAGCTAAAAAACTAAAAAAAACTAAAAAAACTAAAAAAAGGTAAAAAACTAAAAAAATAAAAAATAAAAAAAAACTAAAAAAAAAGAAAAAACTAAAAAAACTAAAAAAAAGGAAAAAACTACAAAAAAAACTAAAAACTAATAAAAAAAATAAAAAAGCTAAAAAACTAAAAAAACTAAAAAAACTAAAAAAAGGTAAAAAACTAAAAAAACTAAAAACTAAAAAAAAAACTAAAAAAAAAGAAAAAACTGAAAAATAAGCTAAAATAAAGGTAAAAACCAATAAAAAACTAAAAAAAAAACTGAAAAAAAAACTAAAAAAAGGCAAAAACTACAAAAAAAAACTAAAAACTAATAAAAAAAGTAAAAAAGCTAAAAAACTAAAAAAACTAAAAAAACTAAAAAAAGGTAAAAAAAACTAAAAAAAATAAAAAATAAAAAAAAAATAAAAAAAAAGGAAAAAACTGAAAAATAAGCTAAAATAAAGGTAAAAAACCAATAAAAAACTAAAAAGAAAAAAAGGAAAAAACTAAAAAAAATTTTCATCTAAAAAACTAAAAAAAACTAAAAAAGGTAAAAACTAGATTAAAGTAATTCGAAAAAAGAAAAATGGTAAAAAACTAAAAAAAAACTAAAAAGAAAAAACTAAAAAAAAAATTAAAATTGAAAAAATAAAAAAAAGAAAAAACCCAAAAAGAAAAAACATAAAAAAATAAAAAAGATAAAAAACTAAAAAAAAACTAAAAAAGCTAAAAAACTAAAAAAAAGAAAAAACTAAACAAACTGGGAATTGCACAAATATTTCAATATAATTTGACAATATATATAAAAATAAGTTGTCTGTCCATTACGCCAGATTATATCTTCTATATATATAAAAGAAAACAAACTAGAATGTAAAAACTGGAAATTGCATAAATATTTCGAAATATTTTGACAATAGGTTAAAGTAATTCGAGAAAACAAAAATGGTAAAAAACTAAAAACAAAACTAAAAAGAAAAAACTAAAAAAACTAAATAAAAAATTAAAAAAAGAAAAAAACTTAAAAAGGAAAAATGTAAAAAAAATAAAAAGGTAAGAAACTAAAAAGAAAAAAAAACTAAAAAAACCTAAACAGCTAAAAAAAAGAAAAAACTAAAAAAACTGGGAATTCCACAAATGTTTCAATATATTTTGACAAAAGATTAAGGTAATTCGAAAACCTTAAAACAGATACCCAAAATTTTGAGGTTTATTATCAATAAAAAGAAGAAACTTAAAAAAGAAAAACTAAAAAAGAAAAAAATAAGAAAAGAAAAAACTATAAAAGAAAAAAAACTGAAATGAAACTGTATCTATATATCTATATAAATGACGACCAGGACACTCTAAGAGAAATTACAGACTGGGATACCGGGACACAAATGACGACCGGGACACAGGGAATATAAATGACGACCTGGACACAGGGATACAACTCCAACGGGGACGCCGGGGGCACAGGGGGATATATAGATGACGACGGGGACACAGGGAATGTTCGATTAGCAATCACCATCAACAAAGCTCAAGGGCAATCGTTAGAAAAATGCGGTATAGATATGAATACGAATTGTTTTCCCATGGACAATTATTATGTTGCATGTTCAAGAGTTGGTAAACCTGACAATCTATTTATATGGACAGACAATAGGACAGCGAAGAATGTTGTATATTCGCAAGTTTTACGTAGTTAAATATATATCTATATATATAAAAATAAGTTGTCTGTGTGTGGATCTGTGGATCAGGTGACGTCATGTTTGTCCGCATATGACGTCTGAATTATTTCACACTAATACAAAAGAAGAAAAAAAACTAAAAAAAGGTAAAAACTACAAAAAAAACTAAAAAGAAAAAAAAACTAAAAAAGCTGAAAAACTAAAAAAAAACTAAAAAAAGGTAAAAATCTAATAACTAAAAAAAAACTGAAAAAAATAAAAAAAAAGGCAAAAACTACAAAAAAAATAAAAACTAATAAAAAAATAAAAAAGCTAAAAAACTAAAAAAAACTAAAAAAAAACTAAAAAAAGGTAAAAAACTAAAAAAAAACTAAAAACTAAAAAAGAAAAAAACTAAAAAAAAGGAAAAAACTGAAAAATAAAAGAGAAAAAGAAAACTAAAAAAATATAAATAAATATATATAATGACGACCAGGACATAAGTAAAAAAAAAAACTAAAAAAACTAAAAAATGGTAAAAACTACAAAAAAACTAAAAACTAATAAAAAAACTAAAAAATCTAAAAATCTAAATAAACTAAAAAAGAAAAAAAAGAAAAAAGGAAAAAAATAAAGGAGAAAAACAAAACTAAAAAACGAATGTATATACAGACCGGGACACCGGGATACAAATGACGACCGGGACACAGGGAATATAAATGACGACCGGGACACAGGGACACAACTACAATGGGGACGCCGGGGGGCACAGGGGGATATAAATGACGACCGGGACACCGGGACACAAGGAATATAAATGACGCCTGGGACACTCAAAGAGAAATCACAGACTGGAACACCGGGACACAAATGACGACCGGGACACAGGGAATATAAATGACGACCGGGACACAGGGACATAACTACAAAGGGGACGCCGGGGTGCACAGGGGGATATATAAATGACGATGGCGACTCAGGGAATGGTCGATTAGCAATCACCATCAACAAAGCTCAAGGGCAATCATTAGAATCATGAGGTATAGATCTGAATACGGATTGTTTTCCCATGGACCATTATATGTTGCATGTTCAAGAGTCGGTAAACCTGAAAATCTATTTATATGCACAGACAATGGGACAGCAAAGAATGTTGTATATTCGCAAGTTTTACGTAGTTAAAAACATATATATATATATATATATATATATATATATATATATATATATATATATATATATATATATATATATATATATATATATATATATATATATATATATATATATATATATATATATATATATATATATATATATATATATATATATATATATATATATATATATATATATATATATATATATATATATATATATATATATATATATATATATATATATTATATATTTATATCTATCTATATTCACAGGTGGGACATAGGGACACAACTACAATGGCGCGTAACTAATATGGCGCGTAACGACTTACGCGCGCGGGGGGGCTTGGGGGGGCGCGAAGCGCCCCCACCAACTAGGTGTTGGGGTGGCGCGAAGCGCCACCCCAACAGCTAGTATATATATATATCTATCAATATAAAAATAAGTTGTCTGTGTGTGGATCTGTGGATCTGTGGATCAGGTGACGTCATGTTTGTCCGCATATGACGTCTGAATTATTTCACACTAATACAAAATAAGAAAAAAAACTAAAAAAGGTAAAAACTACAAAAAAAACTAAAAAGAAAAAAAAACTAAAAAAGCTAAAAAAACTAAAAAAAAACTAAAAAAAGGTAAAAAACTAAAAACTAAAAAAAACTGAAAAAACTAAAAAAAGGCAAAAACTACAAAAAAAACTAAAAACTAATAAAAAAAACTAAAAAATCTAAAAAACTAAAAAAACTAAAAAAACGGTAAAAAACTAAAAAAAAAACTAAAAACTAAAAAAGAAAAAAACTAAAAAAAGGAAAAGACTGAAAAATAAAAGAGAAAAAGAAAACTAAAAAAATATGAATAAAAATACAAAAAAATAAAAAAGATAAAAACTACAAAAAAACTAAAAAGAAAAAACGAAAAAAAACTAAAAAAGCTAAAAAAATAAAAGAAGCAAAAATCTAAAGAAGGTAAAAACTACAAAAAAAAAAAGAAAACAAAATAAAAAAATCTAAAAAAGCTTAAAAACTAAAAAAAAACTAAAAAAAGATAAAAAACTAAAAAAAAAAACTAAAAAAAGGAAAAAACCATAAAATAAACTAAAAACTAATAAAAAAAAATAAAAAAAGCTAAAAAACTAAAAAAACTAAAAAAAAACTAAAAAAGGTAAAAACTAAAAGAACTAAAAAAGAAAAAAAACTAAGAAAATAGAAAATAAAGGAGAAAAAGAAAACTAAAAAAATATAAATAAAAATAAAAAAACTAAAAAGATAAAAACTTCAAAAAAAACTAGAAAGAAAAAAGAAAAAAACTAAAAAACCTAAAAAAAGGTAAAAACCAATAAAAAAAAACTAAAAACAAAAAAAGGGAAAAAATTAAAAATTTATTTCATCATAAGTTTTCAACTGACGAAATTACAGACCGGGACATCGGGACACAAATGACGACCGGGACACCGGCACATAGGGAATATGAATGACGACACTCAAAGAGAAAGCGACCGGGACAAAAGGAATGTTCGATTAGCAATCAACAAAGCACCGGGACACAAATGACGACCGGGACACAGGGAGTATAAATGACGACCAGGATATAAGTAAAAAAAAACTAAAAAAAAACTAAAAAAAGGTAAAAACTACAAAAAAACTAAAAAGAAAAAAAAATAAAAACTAATAAAAAAACTAAAAAATCTAAAAATCTAAATAAACTAAAAAAGAAAAAAAATAAAAAAGGAAAAAAATAAAGGAGAAAAACAAAACTAAAAAACGAATGTATATACAGACCGGGACACCGGGATACAAATGACGACCGGGACACAACTACAATGGCGCGTAACTAATATGGCGCGTAACGACTTACGCGCGCGGGGGGGGGCTTGGGGGGGGGGGGTGTGGGGCGCGAAGCGCCCCCACCAACTAGGTGTTGGGGTGGCGCGAAGCGCCACCCCAACAGCTAGTATATATATATATATATATATAATATATATATATATATATATATATATATATATATATATATATATATATATATATATATATATATATATATATATATATATATATATATATATATATATATATATATATATATATACATATATATATATATATATATATATATATATATATATATATATATATATATATATATATATAGATAGATAGATAGATATACATATTGATATCAATCCTAGTTTCTTTTTTATAATATGAGATTCTATTAGCAAAGGCTAATTCTTACTAACCATCTCTGCGAGTGGTATTCGGTGGAGGTTCAACTTAAGATAAATCTTAATGTTCGCTTTTGGACTGACTAATATTGAATAAGATTGGGAAGTAGTTAAGCTAAAATGCCAAACCGGACAAGATTATTAAAGAAAAGGTTGGATGAAACTCGTATATATTCTTAAAATGTGGATTGCAAGCCATGAAAACTTGAAGAAAAATTTAAGCGTAACGAACTGTAGTAAGGAGTGACCCTGCTCAATAGTAACCAAAACTCAAAAAAACAGAATATTGATACCAATAGCTATATCAAAAAAATCGCTTTTTAATGCTGATTTTAAATATATAAGTTTCATCAAGTTTAATCTTACCCATCAAAGTTACGAGCCTGAGAAAATTTACCTTATTTTAGAAAAAAAAGAAAAATACCCCCTAAAAGTCATAGAATCTTAACGAAAATCACACCGTCCGATTCAGTGTATCAGAGAACACACCTGTAGAAGTTTCAAGCTCCTAGAAGTTCTACAAAAATGTGGAATTGTGTTTTTTTTGTGCCAGAAGGCAGATCACGGATGCGTGTTTATTTAATTTTTATCCCAGGGGGGATCGTATCGGCCCATTGGTCTTAGAATGTTGTGAGAGGGCTCATTCTAACGGAAAAGAAAAGTTTTAGTGCCCTTTTTAAGTGTCACCAAAAAATTAGAGGGCACATATGCCCCCTCCCACGCTAATTATTTTCCCAAAGTCACTGGGTCAAAATTATGAGATAGTCGAAAAACCTTATAAATATGTCTTTGTGGACGATTTACTCCCTTACAGTCCCCGTGGGAGGGGCTAAAAACTTTGACCTGTGCTTACATATAGTAATGGTTATTAGGATGTGTACAGACGTTTTCAGGGGGATTTTTAATGGGGGGAGGGTTTGAGAAGAGGGGGATATGTTGGGGGAACTTTCCATGGGGGAAGAAAATTTCCATGAAGGGAGCGCAGGATTTTCTCGCATTATTAAAAAAAACAATGAAAAAATAAATTTGAAAAAAAAATTTCACTGAAAGTAAGGAGCAGCATTAAAACTTAAAACGAACAGAACTTATTACGGATATGATTGGTTAACCTCCTCGTAATATATCGGTCTTTTTTGGTTTCAACTATTTATTCCACGGCCTTTGTTATTCAGGGGTCATTCTTAAGGAATCGGGACAAAATTTAAGCTTTAGTGTGAAGAGTGAGGTACTGACGAGGGGGTGAACCCCCTCATATACGTAATAAAAACATACGAATACAGAAGTTCGTTATGTAAGCTACTTTGTAAGTTACGTATATCTTTTACTAATAAAAACGTTCGCAAAAAATTAAAAGCTCTAGTTGCCTTTTTAAGTAACCGAAAAATTGGAGGGCAACTAGGCCTCCTCCCCTGCTCCTTTTTTTCTCAAAATCATTCGATCAAAACTATGAGAATTTAGCAAAAAAAATATACAAATTTCGTTTTAATTATTCATCTATGAAGAGCCAAAATCAAAATATGTATTAATTCAAAAACATTCAGAAATTAAATAAAAAGAACAAGTTTTTTTTTTAATTGGAAGTAAGGAGCGAAATTAAAACTTAAAACGAACAGAAATTGATTCGTATATGAAAGGGGCTGCTCCCTCCTCAAAGCCCCGCCCTTTACGCTAAAGTTTTTTACTGTTTTAAAAAGTAGAGTTGAGAAAAAAAGTCAAAATGTTTACCGTTTTACTAAAAACTCTACTAAAAGTAGTGTTTAGAAAAAGAGTCAAACTGTTTACTGTTTTAAAAAATAGAGTTGAGAAAAAGAGTCGAACTTTAGCGTAAAGAGCCGGGTGTTGAGGAGGGAGCAGCCCCTTTCATATACGAAGTAATTTTTGTTCGTTTTAAGTTTTAATGTCACTCCTTACTTCCAGTTAAAAAAAAAAAATTTTTTTTTTCATTTAATGACAGAAAGAACAGTACATTGGCTTGTGAAAAAATATAAAAAAGTCAGTACAATATATAATAAGTTTTTACTACTAATTTAGTTATCCGATGCATGTTATCCACTATAATTTTCAAAAGAAAATAGCCTTCATCTTCTTTTCAGGTAGATGAGCATCGCGCATACCTGGTGCTAGAATATTGTAATGGAGGGGATCTTAGAAAATACCTTCAAGGTTTGTTCTCCTTTTTTTTGGATACGCGATACTTAATTCTTTTCTGGGAAAAACTGTTTTTTTTGTGTGTGTTTTTTTTTTTTGCATAAATGCTGGGGAGAAAAACAGTAGGGACAGTGCATAAGATAGTTTATCTCTATCCCTTTCAATTTAGAGTTACTAAATGTAGTTTAATTCTTGAATTACATTTCCTTGAAAGATACAGTCAAGGAAATTAAAACAGAGAAAGTAATTTTGTAAGACAATGGAAGAATTTTTTTTTTTTTCAATCCATTCCTCGAATATCAATTCCATGTTTTTGTTTATTTTTGTTGATTGACATGTTTTCATCTGTATCCCTAAGTTTTGTTTTCTGTGTCAGTATTTTTGTTACTTTACACAACTGTTAGTTTTTAACCTCGTAAAATACAGTATCTAAAGTTCAAGTTCTATTTATTTTCATAAAATAACAATAACAAAAACAATACCCCAAAGGGCTCGATGGCCCGTTATTTGGGAAACGGCATACAATAAATAAAGAATGGTAAAACTTGTCATACACATACTAACCAACATCTAATTATAAATCTATAAGGAAAAGTAATCAACTCACCGGCAGTCCCCACGAAAAAGCGACCCTCACATCATCCGACATTTAAATACAAATTAAAATTCTGTGCGTCATCGAGGATACAACACCAACAAAACAATAGCCCTCAAAAAAATAAAATAAATAAACCATAGGAAACTTTTAATAACGAACTTTCCATCCAGTCACAGCCTCCAGTCACAGCCAGGCCGAAGTCTGAACGAACCGAGGGACTAGCTGGAATCATCACATCCTCCCGGTTACGAACCATATAAAAATTTACTTCCCCTACTAGTTTGAGCAGTCCCGAAAAACAGCATGGGAGATCTCCCTGGAAGTATTGATATGCCAACAAAGATAGAGATAAAACATAAATATCTTTAATCTTAAGGAGGTCAAGAGGAATGTGTGTAGCCGACTGGAGAATTCTTACCGTTTTCTCATGAAGATGGTGAATAGGAGCAAGTACCAAGGGAAATGTGGATATCCACACAGACGAACAGTAACACATATAAGGGTAAATGAGAGAAAAGTATAAAAGACGGAGGATTGGAAAAAGAAATAAACGCTTTAATTTTCGGATGATCCAAAGTCCACGGGAAATTTTCACTCATATTAATTGAACATGCTACTTAAACGATAAATTTTTTTCCAAAATTACTCCCAGGAATCACACATATCCATCCGGAGGACCACTTATGGAGCTCTCTTGGTGTATGAAGCTCAGTCATTGTGGGGCAGCTCACACCTTTACGAGAAAAAATAGGAAGGTATGACTTTTTTACATTTAAAGTTAGTTGATTTATGTCAAACTAAAAGAGTATCTTCTCAGTCATTGCTTGAAGCTTTGGAATAAGGGATGATTCATCCGGAGCTGCAGCACCTAAAGTAGTGTCATCTGGAAATGCTATAAATTCTTCTCGACTATCAGATGTGAAAACCAACGTAGTGTGAGAGTACAATTTGTGACACAACCCCCAGCAAACATTGTTTGCTGGGACAATTGGAACTTTTTTGTCTGAAACTTCCGTGGCGATAGATATGTCAGTTAGGTATAACGAGAACCAAGACAATGCTTCCCCACGCACACCAAGATGAGAAAGTTTACCAATGACGATCTTATGTGTTAGGCTGTCAAAAGCTTTCTTTACATCAAGGAAAATGGCTGCAGGAATAAGATTAGAATCTAAAGATCGTCGTATGAACTGAAGATGTCTATTACAAGCATGTTCTGTAGAATACTTTGTGCGAAACCCAAACTGATGCTGATGGAAAAAAATTAACTTCAAGAAATCTCACCGACGTTTGAGCATTGCCCTTTCAAATATCTTAGAGAACACTGACAAAAGAGACATCGGCATGTAGTTCCCAGGATCCTTATGGTCACCTCCTTTTAAAGGAAGCTATCACACGCGCAAGTTTAAGACGTTGGGGAAATACTCCTAGTTGTAATGACCTATTAATCAAATGGTAAATTGGGGTGAAAATCGATGGAAGAAGATGTTCAATTACTTTAGGAGAAATTTGGTCAAAAACTTGCTGAAGAATTCTTTAAAGACAAAACAATATTTCTATTTTCCTGCACCGTAATCTCCTCAAGAAACCATTGATTTGAAGCATGAGGGGCCTAAGAACTACTCCCAAGATTGTGATAAAGTGGAATAAGAAATGCTATTAGCAGTTTTTTTCCCTATCTCCGCGAAGAATTTGTTCATTTGATGTCGTATTTGGCCTTTTTCTGTGACAAATTGATCGTCTACAATGAGAGACTTGGGTAGACCTTCTGGTTTCATGGACGGCCGACTAACTTCCTTAATTACGTCCCACGCCTTTTTTATATTTTTTACCGCAATCAACAAATCTCTTTGTGAGATATACTGTTTTAGCTCTGCGAATAATTGATTTCAGAACATTGCGGTACAACTTAGATGTTTCTAACTTAGCATTATTCAGTCTTTTTTGTAGTCTTTCCATAGGTTCTGCTTCCTTTTTATTGACTTTAGGACTCCAGATGTTAACCAGGGAGCTACAGGTGTTGATCTTTTTGATCGAGGATTTTTTAAAGGAGCTTTTAGACAATAAGACGTGAATTTTTCATTAATAGTGTCATAAAATCTGCCAAATATATCGTTATAATTGCCTAAACTAATATTTTCTGGTAAAGAAAAGTCCCATGAATATGTACCAAGATCTTCTTTCAATCTATCCAGCTCCACTAGTGAGCAACAGAATCTTGGTTTATCCTGGGGGACTAATCTTTGTGGATTTTAGAGGATTTGAAACAGGACTGAAACTGGCAAATGATCGGAAATGTCAGAAAGCAGTACTTCATTCCTAATTGAATGTAGCGATGAAAAAATATTATCAATTAATGTTGCTGACTGGTTTGAAATCCTTGTCGATATATTTATACAAGGAGCTAATCCAGTACGAAATTAGTAAAGACAAGAGATTAGAAGCCTGCGTAGATGACGATTTCGCAAGTTCAAGGTTAAATAAACTTTTCATATAATCTCAGTTAAAATATTTAAACGGAAAAAAAGAAATTAGAATATTAAGCAGTTGTTTTTGTTTGTGACCCATTTGTGACCATGCTACTATTTGTGACCCATATACAAATACATACCAGAAAATATTATTTCATTTATTTTGCTTTTATCCTCATTTTCAGGGTAGTTTTCCAAATACATTTTGGTTTAAAAAGCTGATTTTATCTCCATTTTATCTTTTATCTCTAATCGATTAACGTTTTTCTTTTCTAGGTTGAAAATTGAGAGCTGAGCAGTAAATTTCGAAACTAAATCTGTGAGGTCTGTATACTGTTGCCGTCTTTTTGTGTGATAGCTTTTATTTTCACAGAAAAAGGCGTTGCAGCAGAAGTGGCCCCTTATAATTATTAAGTTTAAATAAAAACCAAGGGTTCTCAACCTTAACTAAAGTTAATTTTCAGTCAAACTTTTATTTATTCTTTTTTGTTTCCTCTTCTCATATTTTAGAAGAAATGGAACCCTTAACATTTTCAAATCTATAATACTTTTTGCTCACCCCTCGTTAAACAAATTTACTGCTCATTCAAGCTCCTTGTACCACCTCCTAAGCCAAGGAACCGCTTCCTGCGTAAAGAAACAAACATACAAGAAAGGACAGAATAATTTTTTTCATAATTTTAATAAAAACTGAAAGCTGGTTTAATTAAAACTTCATTATTTCGTGTTCTTACCGCTTATTGTGTTGTTTCTACTTGTTGTTCCTAGAGTCAGGACATTTTTAAGCAGCCCTGATAAAAAGTTTTAGTAAGTTTTTACTGCTAAATTAATCGAACAAAATTTGTAAAATAAATAGAATTGACCAATACTTCAAAAATAATCAAACAGTTCGTGGTAACGAACTGTAGTAAGGAGCGACCCGGCTCAATAGTAACCAAAACTCTAAAAAATGGAATTTTGATATCGATAGCTACATCAAAAGAATCGCATTTTAATGCTGATTTTAAATATATAAGTTTCATCAAGTTTAGTCTTACCCATCAAAAGTTACGAGCCTGAGAAAATTTACCTTATTTCGGAAAATAGGGGGAAACACCCCCTAAAAGTTGTAGGATCTTAACGAAAATGACACTATCAGATTCAGCGTATGTGGAATTTTGTATTTTTTGCCAGAAGACAATTACGGATGCGTGTTTATTTGTTTGTTTTTTTTTTGTTTTTTTTTTTCCAGGGGTCATCTTATCGACCAAGTGGTCCTAGAATGTCGCAAGAGGGCTCATTCTAACGAAAATGAAAAGTTCTAGTGCCCTTTTTAAGTGACCAAAAAAATTCGAGGGCATCTAGGCCCCCTCCCACGCTCATTTTTTTCCGAAAGTCAACGGATCAAAATTCTGAGATAGCCATTTTGTTCAGCATAGTCAAAAACCATAATAACTATGTCTTTGGGAATGACTTACTCCCCCACAATCCCTGGGGGAGGGGCTGCAAGCTACAAACTTTGACCAGTGTTTACATATAATAATGGTTATTGGGAAGTGTAAAGACGTTTTCAGGGGGATTTTATTTTGTTTGGGGGTGGGGCTGAGGAGAGGGGGCTATGTTGGAGGATCTTCCCTTGGAGGAATCTGTCATGGGGGAAGAAAAATTCAATGAAAAGGGCGCAGGATTTCCTAGCATTACTATAAGAAAACAATGAAAAATAAACATGAAAACGTTTTTTCAAATGAAAGGAAGAAGTAGCATTGAAACTTAAAACGAACAGAGATTATTACGCATATGAGGGGTTCTAAAAATACTTTAGCATAAAGACTGAGGTATTTAGGAGGAGATAAATACCTTGCTCTTTATGCAAAAGTATTTTTAGTAATTTCAACTATTTATTCTACGGCCTTTCTGATTCAGGGGTCATTCTTAAAGAATTGGGACAAAACTTACGATTTAGTGTAAAGAGCGAGGTATTAACGAGGGTACAAACTCCCTCGTATACATAATAAAAACATAAGGTTATGAAAGTTTGTTACGTAAGTTAATTCTTAAGTTACGTATATTTTTTACTAATAAAAACGTTCGTTAAAAATTAAAAGTTCTAGTTGCCTTTTTAAGTAACCGAAAAATTGGAGGGCAACTAGGCCTCCTTCTCCACCCTTTATTTCTCAAAATCGTCTGATCAAAACTAAGAGAAAGCCATTTAGCCAAAAAAAGAATTAATATACAAATTTCATTTTAATAATTTATATGCGGAGAGCCAAAACCAAACATGCATTAATTCAAAAACGTTCAGAAATTAAATAAAAAAAACAATTTTTTTTAGCTGAAAGTAAGGAGCAACATTAAAACTTAAAACTAACAGAAATCACTCCGTATATGAAATGGGTTGTCCCCTCCGGAATCCCTCGCTCTTTACGCTAAAGTTTGACTCTTTGCCACAATTATACTTTTTAAAAAAAATTAAAAGCTTTAGCGTAAAGAGCGAGGCTATGCGGAGGGGACAACCCATTTCATATACGGAGTAATTTCTGTTCGTTTTAAGTTTTAATGTCGCTCCTTACTTTCAGCTAAAAAAATTAGTTTTTTTTATTTAATTATGAAAGAGCCAAGTTGTAAAGCGTTACTTTCAAGTTAAGCTTAACAACGTAGAGAAGTAGATTTATCCAACAGGGAAGACTTAAAATCTAGAAAATCGGGCGTGTTTTAATAGCAATCTTTAAATATCATTTATGGGAATATGAGGCAAATTGGCTGGAAGCAATCAGCCAGCAATGACAAATATTAGAAGTTGAAAATTTGGACTAGAAAGTAATTCTGTGATATGTCTGGTAAATATTTTAGTTTTAGAGAAATGACTCTAACGACTCAAATCCGTATGTTAATCCAAATGTGACATTTATATGTAATCGAATTAATATGAATGAAGGGAAGAGTAACAGATCATTACACAATATTCAGTACAAGCAAAACATTGCATTACAAACCAAAGATACGTTACTTACGATGAGGAGTTGCATTGTAACAAGATAAACTTAATAGCAACATGACTAGTATAGGATATAAGGTCTTCTTTATTGATGTCTATAATTTGTTGCTGAAAACTTTGATTTTCTGATGTTTTCTTGATTTTCTGTCATTGTCTTATATCACCAACTTACTCGAGTAAGAAATTTCTAAAGTTTCAAATCTATCTGATAGCTTTGTTGATGGCTTTAGTTTTGAAAGAAAAATCTATTGTATTGTACAATACATTGAAATATTTCGTTTAAGATTGGTCTTTTAGCGACATCTATAAAAAATACTTTTAAAATAGCTGACAGATGCTAACCATTATTACTGAAGAGTAGTGTTGCACTTCAAGGTTTATCTTAAAATAATGGGAATTCTACAACAAAAAGGTATTAGTTGGGCTAAAATTGTGCTATTTCTTTTTCATGCATAAGTTTTAGAATCGAGTTTCTGCCCTTTTGACAACACGGTTGCAAAGATTATCTTTTGAATTACTTAAACGATCCCCTTTAATTTTCCCTAAAAGTTTAAACTTTTAAAAGATTCAGAGTTTCCCTTGAAGCTTTGAAACTAAATTTTTAAAGGTTTTGTTTTGTGTCCTAATCTCTTCCTTACCTATTGGTAGAAATCCCATTTTGACGCACCTTGTATATTTTGAGCGAAATATACTTGTTATATAAAGAGCGAGGTGTTGAGGAGGGGAAAGCCCCTTTCATATACAGAATAATTTCTGTTCGTTTTAAGTTTTAATGTCGCTCCTTACTTGCAGTTAAAAACAAACTTGTATTTTTTTATTTAATTTCAGAAAGTTTTGATTTTTGCTCACTGCACATGAATAATTAAAACAAAATTTGCAAATTGATTTTTCTGCTAAATGGCCTTCTCAGAGTTTTGATAGGACGATTTTGAGAAAAAAAGGAGCGGGAGGAGTAGGCATAGTTATCCTCCAATGTTTTTGGTTACTGAAAAAGGCAACTAGAACTTGTAACTTGACGAACGTTTTTATTAGTAAAAATATACATAACTGACGTAACGAACTACTAAATTCGTATGTTTTTATAACGTATATGAGGGGGTTCGCCCCCTTTTCAATACTTCGCTCTTTACACTAAAGCTTAAATTATTTCCCAATTCCTTAAAAATTCCCCATGAATCACAAAGGCTGTAGAATAAATAGTTGAAATTAATAAAATTACTTTAGCGTAAAGAGAGTGGTATTAGGAGGAGGTGAACTACCCCTCATGTTTCCCCATATAGTCCCCCTCATGTCTACCCCAATAGTTTCTGTTCGTTTTAAGTTTTAACGCTGCTCCTTACTTTCGAAAATAGCGACGAAGACCACACTGCCTTTCCATAACAAACAAATACAACGTAGGGACAATAGGGAAAATTTCAAGACAGTGGTTTCGGCCCTTGGACATAGGGCCGAAATATCTACAGAAATATTTTCCACTGTCTTGAAATTTTCCCTATAGTCTCTACGTTGTATTTGTTTGCTCCTTACTTTCAGTTAAGGAAACTTTCATATTTATTTTTTCATTGCTCTGAAAAAAATGCTAAAAAATTCTGCGCCCCCTTCATTTAAATTCTCTTCCTCCATAGAAAGTTCTCCCACGCATAACCCCCTCCCCTCAGCCAAAAAAAAATTCCCCTGAAAGTGTCTGCAATTCCCAATTATCATTAATATGTTTAAACACTGGTCAAAATTTGTATCTTTCAACCCCTCTTGAGCTTGAAACTTCTGCTGGGTTCTCTGATACGCTGAATCTGATGGTGTGATTTTTGTTATGATTATATGACATTTAAGGGGTATTTCTCCCCATTTTTTAAAATAAGACAAAATTTCTTAGGATCGCAAATTATGATGGGTAAGACGAAACTTATATATTTAAAACCAGCATTAAAATACGATTCTTTTGATGTAACTGTTGGTATCAAAATTCCGTTTTTTAGAGTTTCAGTTACTACTGAGCCGGATCGCCCTTTACTACAGTTCGTTACCATGAACTGTTTGATTCAGAGTCATAAGGTTTGCACTTCCATTGATGTCAATTCAGAAACAAAAGAGAAGTTTGTATCTGCTTATCTTCTTGAGAAGAAAAGCTCTCTTGATTAATTTGAAAGAGTGAGAGTTTTCTTAGATTTGGAGAAAGTCCAGGGGTATAAAGTTGATTTAACATAGAATTAAGAATATATATATAATTTTATATATATATATATATATATATATATATATATATATATATATATATATATATATATATATATATATATATATATATATATATATATATATATATATATATATATATATATAACTGTACATAGAGTGGAAAGTCAAAAAATGTGGTGAAATTTATTTTCCTCTTCTCAGCCTTATACATCAGTCATTAACACATTAACAATTAATATTTTGGGGCACCAATGAAACTTTGGTTCTAATAGGCGTAATGGTGTCTTGCCCCTTCATTTCAGAAATTATGGCAACTTTTGAACTTCCAGTAAGGGTATTTACCTCTCCTAAAACCACCCTAGGATCTACCCTATCTCATAAAAAAATAAGGATTTTGAATTGTTATAAACAATAGAGAAGGTGGAGGCACCTGAAGCACTTACGGAAAGTTGATGGAGTTCGAGATGTAATAGTTGTTGCTATATTAGGTATTTGTCTATTATTCAGAACACACCCAATAAGTAAAGTTAGGTTAGGTATCTTCTATCATGATGATTTCCTTCTCGTGAGAGTATGAAGTCATGTTTTGTCCATTGACGCACTGTTGGGTTGTGGGCAACAACCCCTTATCCTGGAAAAATATAATTGTCTCTTTTTCAGTCTTTGGCAAATCCCTAATGTTCATTTGAAAATCCATAATCAGACACTATCACTATGCTTAGCAAACTAAACTCAGTTTTGTCTTTGTGGCTGTGAAACCAGGTTTTCTCAAAAAATGTACCTACATCGTAGTTTTTTCCCATGTATTTTTTTCCATGATTTCCTAGGGTAGTTCGGATTTATATTTAACCCCCCTCCCGTCATCTCCCCTATGTACAGATAAAATCCTCTTGTACCAAGATTAAAGAAAATAAAACAAAAAATTTAGTTTTTTTTAACTCTAAACGCAAAACAACACAGGTGTAACTGGCAAGCCTAAGATTAATATACAACTTGCTACTAATATTATTTTAGACTTCATTTTACCATCTTAGAAAAATTTTTTATTTACGGGACGCTTCAAACAGAAAAAAGCAGAGCTAAAAAAAATTATTTCTTTTTAGGTTGTCAAAGTGCCAAATTCCCAAGATTTTTTTTCCAGTACCTTCCACACTTGTTGATATCAGTAGAAAAATTTGAAAAATCTGAGAAAGTTTATGGAAACAAAATTTAATTGTCGAAAATCTGGCCTTATGAACCTAGCTTTTTTATTTTTTAGTTTGAAAAGGTGACTAAAGCTTTATACAAGCTAATTGTATAATGTTTGAATTGTCTAATATCGATCTCTGTCAATTATTGTTATCACTGAACTGCGAAACACTGATTATCTTAGGCCGTCTTATACCCCCTTGGGTAGTGTGGTTGACAACTGAGCGGAGAAGCATGTTTGGAGACTATGGGTTCACTTCTGTGGTAGAAACCCGGAATCTAAATCCTGGGGCTGACTATTAGATAACAAAAGGATTAAATATTTCTCTATAGGTACTTATTCTACTTACAAGCTTACACCTTCAATATAGCACTCCAGCAGGTAAGTTTTCTATCCAAGGACAGTACAACTAAAACAGTCAATGGGATATGCTCCAAACAAAGCGAAGCTCTGACTTGCATGCTAAGAAATTTTGCGTTGTTTTTTCTAAGACTGGTGTGCCCGTCTCAAGCTTTTTTCATTGGAAGTCCGAAAGTAGCTGGTTGGCCTTTCGCTTAGTTTAGTTCCTCAGAAGAAGAACACTTGCTACGGATTCTCCAAGACTGTCCATGCTTCTATAATTATTCCCCAAAATTTGTATTAATGGCCCAAACAGTTTAAGTAATGAGTCACAAATGAAATAACAAGTAGTAGCTGAATGAGTGAGTCAAAACCTCAAGGAAAAACCACTCCAGAAACAATATTTAGGGGAGAGCCAGTGGTGGTCTTAGCCTGGGCTAGAGACGGAAGCTTCCCTCCCCCATACAGTTTTTCTGACATTAAATTCTATTGATTTTATATTTTTACGGGTGTAACTACCTCCCCCAGATTATGAGGTCTGAAACTGTTACTGGGATGTGCCGAGGGAAACGCCATCTTTGATGTTGAACAGTCATGAAAATATCTAGAAAATGGAATTACACTTAAGATTTAACAATAAATTTACTTTTAATTTTCCTTTCTCGAAATATTGATAAATCATGTTTTTTTAAAAGAATTTCTTGTATATGTTAAGCTATACTTAATCAAGCCTATCAATCCTATACTTAATCTAATAATTAGAACCCAAGACAACTTTTCTGAGGAATGTTTAATTAGGTATATGCTTAGTTCAATAATTCAAGTTAGTAATAAATCTTCTTTGCCCTTTTTATTTATTATTGTTTTATTTTTTATTTACGTTTTTTATTACTTTTGCAACTCAAATTACGTCTTGACTAGTTCCACCAATTATTACCCCCTCCTTCTACTGCCCCAATATCATGCCTTAAATATTCAAACCTCTTCCCCCTCCAAAACTAGATTTTTGACGATATGCAAGGGCCACAAAAGTGATTCAGGCATCACACCTTTCTCAAGTTCTGAATGGCAGTAGGGCAATGGAGGTCATGCCGCAATGGAATGGTAGTGTATGTTATCTGTGATGTTTTTGATTTCTCAACTGTGTGGCAATGGATGTCTAATTTAAGGGTCGCACCTAATGAAAAAAATTAGAACATAATTTGCGCTTTACTAAAAATAAAACAAAGAACCGTTTATTGTCATTTAATTTTCGAATTCTAATAATTATTCCTTATAGACTTCAGGCTTTTTTATTCATTAAGGTGAAAAGGTTTAAAATGTATTTTGTTTTCAGTAAAGGGCCAATTATGTTCTGGTCTTGATAAGAAGTGAGGGGTGTCAGTCCTACTCATGTTCATTTTTGTTTTAAGTTTTGATGCTGTTATTTTCAGTTAAAAAAAATGTTTTAAGCTAATTTCTGATCGTTCTAAATCAGTACTAGGAAATCCGGCTCTCTTTCCAAGAAAAATTTCTGTACTTGTTAATTATACGCCATTCACTCAAGTTTAAAACTGTGTAAAACTCGACAACAAATTGATTTCTTCGTTACTTTAAAAAAAAACCTTAACTATACATTTTTTGGAGATGGGGGGGGGGGGCTATATCTTCCTCGCTGTCCCTTATTTGCAAATATAAAATTATGCATTCGTAATTTAATTATTATAATTTATCATTTTATTTAATAAAAAAATGTTTAAAGTTATATAACCTCAATTATCTATTTTTCATTATTTCTGTCACTTGTCTTTGTCTTGTCATACGCTAAGCTGAAAGAATCTAATGAAGAAACCGGTTTGTTCTCGAGTTTTACGAAGTGCAAACTTGATTGAGTGACGTATAATACACAAATACCGAAATCTTTTCCTCCTAAGGAAAATAAAAACTAAAATGAAATAAAATTCTCAAATTTGGAAAACTGTTTTCCATGGGGGGGGGGTGTATTTTCTGAGGGGAGGTATTATTTTACTTTAATATATTTTAATTGGGGGTATTTTCCAGAGGGGAGGTAAATCCCAGACACCAGGGAATAGGCAACCCTTGCTCAAAATACCTCATGTTTTCCGTATGATTTTTAAATTCTTAAAATTCCCCCATTTCAAATATTTGCCAACTCTTTGACAGAATTCAGCGTGTGCTTTTTGTCAACTCCGCCTGTTATACAGCCAGTCCCAAGCCTGGAAGAAGGAGGAGGGTTGGCCGGAGGGCTAGTAACCCGCCACCATAAAACTGATTACTCAAGAAATAGAAATAGATAGCCTCTGATTGACTTCTTCTTTGATGACAACTAACGCACACCCCCCGGACAGGATTCTTGAAATCGACCGAGTGTTTTCGTATTGGATACTGGAATGTTAGAACAGTTAATCAAGAAACACAGCCAGGAAAACTCAACAGTGTTATGAGGACCCTTGATAAGTTCCGTATTGACATTGCTGGACTCTCTGAGACCAGACTTACCGGTTTTGGTACTTTGAATAGTGAAACATACCATATTTTGTATTCTGGATTGAAACTAGAAAAGAGGCAGGTGTTGGAATGGCATTAAGTAGTCGGGCCAAAAAATGCCTAGTGTACTGGGAACCTATTAATGAGCGAATCCTTTGTGCTCGCTTTGCCACTTCTCAGGCCAAATTAACAGTTATTGTTGTGTATGCCCCATCAATGATACCGTTGATCAGACCAAGGATGATTTTTATCGCGTGTTGTCAAATGTTGTTGCTAAAGCGCATCGGCACGATATTGTGACTTTGTGTGGGGACTTTAACGCTAAAGTTGGAAGTGATGCCTCCTATGCCCCAGCTATCCTTGGTAAGCATGGACTGGGGGAAATCAATGATAATGGCGTACGTTTAATTGACTTTTGTGCGACTCATGAACTTATCGTCGGCACATCATGGTTCCCTTATAAACATATACACAAATATACTTGGAACTTGCCTGATGGTGTAACAAGAAATGAAATAGACCATATTTTAATTGCCAACCACAGACGACGTTGTTTAGAGGATTTTAGGACCTTTCGAGGTGCCGACTGCTATTCCGACCATCAACTTGTTGTTGCTAAGTTTAAGCTGAAACTAAAAACTGTCATAAAGCACCAGCGGTTAGTAAAAAGGCTTAATGTAAGAAAGCTGCAGGACCCGTATGTATTACAAAAGTATAAATCTACT
Organism: Artemia franciscana; assembly: GCF_032884065.1. NCBI lineage: Eukaryota > Metazoa > Arthropoda > Branchiopoda > Anostraca > Artemiidae > Artemia > Artemia franciscana. The sequence goes on from NC_088876.1 coordinate 17,457,392, forward strand.
TTGTCAAATAAGTTTTCCATGCTAAGGGACGAGTTGTCAATTGATAATCAATGGGAAAAGATCGTCGAGTCCCTGAAAGAAGTGGTACAAGAAGTTGTTGGATATAACAGGAAGAAGAAAGAGCAGTGGATATCTGAAAGTACCTGGGATATCATTGATCAAAGGGCAGAAGCCAAAATTCTCGTAGATAGACATGAGCATAACAGGACATGCACTAGAGAATATCTTGATGATTTAAAAGCGCAGTATAAGCGTCTCAATAAACAAGTCAAAACACGGACAAGGAATGATAAGAGTGTGTTCCTCGAAAGTATGGCTGATCGGGCTGAAGTAGCCACCAGGCGAGGATATAGTCATACTGTGTACGCTATAACGAAGGAGCTTGCGGGTATTTCGAAGGCTTCTTCAACCCAAGTTGAAAACAAAGAAGGCATCTTATTAACCCAGACGGATGACATAAACCAACGTTGGATGGAACATTTCACCGAGTTATTAAATCAGGTGTCTCCCACGACTTCTTTAAATATCCCTGAAGAAGCACTGTTTGATTTTGAAATGTATTCCAGTCCTCTCTTGCTGAGTGAAGTAAAAGATGCTCTAATGACTTTGAAAAACGGAAAGGCAGCCGGTAACGATGGCATACCCCCAGAGCTGTTGAAATATGGTAGAAGCGCCCTAGCAGTGCCCATGTTTGAACTTTTATCACGTGTTTGGGATGATGAAAAAGTCCCGAGTGAATGGCCAAAGGCAGTAATTGTAAAACTCTTCAAAAAAGGACAAAAGACTAAATGTGATAATTGGAAAGGCATCGCCTTACAATCAGTTGGCAGCAAGGTTTTGTGCCAAATTATTCTCAATAGAATTCAAAGTAAAGTGGAGAAAGTTCTGAGAGATGAACAACATGGATTCCGCCAAAACAGATCGTGTTGTGACCTAATATTTAGCCTAAGAATCCTGCTCGAATAATCTAACAAATGGCAGGTTCAACTACTCACAGTATTTACTGACTTTCTCAAGGCCTTCGACTCGATACACCGCGAGACCATGTGGAAAATTTTAATACATTACGGGATCCCGATTAAAATTGTAAATATAACTAAAGCGCTATACCTCGATATTATGTGTGCAGTACAAACCGAGGGTGGCCTAACGGACTGGTTTACCGTTCAGTCGGGTGTTAGGCAGGGCTGCATTCTATCGCCACTGTTATTTGCCATAGTCATAGATTTTGTGCTTCGTGGATGTAGCTTCAGTGGGGGTCTACAATTAAACCCACTAAGAACTCTTCATGATGGTGTTTTTGCGGACGATATTGCACTCTTCGCTCACGAATCAGAAGATATTCAACATAATATAAATGAACCTGAGCGTGTGGCAAATTCTGTTGGACTCTCCATAAACGCTAACAAGACTAAATCAATGTCTAATGCAGTCATTCCTGACTTAGTTGAGGGACTTTTGGTCAACAATGAGGAAATTGAAGTAGTGAGAGAGTTCAAATATCTAGGCAGCATTCTTACGCAAGATGCCAATCCTGAAAGAGAAATTTTATGCCGAATAGCATTGGCTGGCTCTGCCTTCAATTGTCTCAGAAATGTTTGGAAAAATAGCAAATATTCCCAGAAGCTAAAACTCAGAATTTATAATAGCAATGTCCTCTCCGTCCTTACATATGGTTGTGAAACTTGGAGTATCACTGCACAACTAGGAAAACGACTATGGGCACTAGATAATAACTGCCTAAGATATATTTTGAATATACATTGGACTGAGAAAATAAGAAATGATGAGATTTATACCATGACAAATCATACCCCCATCCTTGATGCCATTAGAAAGCGACGATGGATGTATTGGGAGCACATGGTGCGAATGGGTGATGGAAGGCTACCTCATGACATATGGTGTTGGATAACCCCTGGCCTCCGCAAGTCAGGGAGACCCAAAATGACCGTTGGCAGGATGTTAGAGAAGGAGGCGAAGCTGGCGAGGTCTTCGATGGAGGAACTTTGGTCGAAGGCTCAGGACAGGTCGTCGTGGTGAACCACTGTTGCTGCCTTATGCGCCCTCAGGCGTGGGAGGACCTAAGTCTAAGTAAAGTATGATTAAGAACCACGTGAAAAATTAAAGTATTTTAGAGTCTAGTATTTCTTGCAATAGAAAGATGAGCTTAGGTTCATTTTAATAATAAATTAGGTCCAGAGCTTGGCTGAGATGAAAAATTCATTGTCTTCTCAGACAATGAAAAGGGAAAATCATACTGAAATTAAACCGGCTGACAAAGGAAAATCATTAGGTGGCTAATTTGATTGGTTCAAATAGATAACAGTGATATCAGTATAGCCAACTGCTCTTTAGAAATTGATATTAAAACTTAGTTCTCATGCTTGAAATGAAGGTAAAATTCTAGTTTATTGACTTTAGTCTATCTTGGACATCGGTTAGGATAGGGAATTAAAACTTTCAGGAATGGGTCTAAAGTATATCCTGGGAAGGTATTTTGAAGTATCTACCTCCACTCCTTCTCCCTCTAGAGGGTCCTGACGTTTGATGACCTTTAAAAATATGTGTGTTATAAAGTGAAACCTTGTAAAATAGATCTTCTTCTTGAATGAAGGGTAAATTTATAGCAAACAGTATAACTGGCTTTTGTATAGTGAATATACCACCCAATGCCTTTTTTTATGCTCTTTATGAATATAAATTGCTTCCACCAGAAATTCAGATGTAAGCACTTTAGCCTAACCTAAACTAACCTTGTTATAAATAATTTTAGCACTGAGAAAATGTAGTATTATTGTTTTGATGGGAAAGATGGCACTGAGAAAATGAAGGGTAAAATTCTAGTTAATTGACTTCTTGCTATCTCAGAAAGGGTTTAGGTTAGGAAAATGAAACTTTCAGGTTTTAGGATGAATAGAAGAAGAAATACTAACGAAGAGCTCTAAACTGACAGGAATAGCCATTATAAACATTCACCAAAATATTGAGGTTGATATCGACCGTGCAATAAATAGATATGGCGGTCGTGGAAACGCAGAAATAGATTTTTTTTTTTTTTTTTTTTTTTTTTTTTTTTTTTTTTTTTTTTTTTTTTTTTTTTTTTTTTTAATAAAATTGTGAATTCTGTAAATTAAGCAAAATATGTAGAACTTTAAAAACTGGAAAAATATGCTACGTTCTTATGAAATGTAAAATTTTGATTAGTAAAATTTTGAGATTTCGCCAAAGTTGACACTGTCTATTAAAACACTATTTTCAAAAAGAAACAGTGATTAGTTAATGCTTTATTGCCTATGCTTCAAACCCTCGTTTTAAATTTCTCCTGTGCATTTCTTTCTCTTCGTTCTATTTTTCTTGTTACATCGCTAAAAGAACTAGTATTTAATGTTTTATATCTATTTTACGAATATACAAGTTAATATCTTTTCCTCATTTCCTACTCTTCATTACTATCATAGTTGCTAAGCTATGCCATAAAGTTAAGTAACATGCTAAATGGTTTGTTTAATGTTTATTTTGTATAATGGAATAAAACGCTTACTCATAATCTATAAAATTGAGGACTAAAGGTGTTTGATGATTCATGCACTTTCATGCAATTTAATTGATAATGATGATTCATGCAATTTAAGATTGAAAAGTTTGTCGACGCATCGTCTATCCTTCCCAAGACACCACTGTTCTTCTTTTAAAGATTTATCTACATGCTCTCTAAATCTAAAAATATGATCATACTAAGTAATTGTCTTCCAACAAAAACTAGGCTTATTCCTCTATAAATGACACATTCAGTCTTGTCGAGTCTTATAAACTATAAAGCTTAATAGTCTTATGGAGGGAGTTGACTAGTTTTCCTAAAAAACCCCAGGCACTTCATTTTTTTTCAAAAATAATTATTTTAATATTCAGTAACTTGTCTTTAGCCTTACAACCTCCATATTAAAAAACAAAACAAAAATATGCTTTATCAGACTGTCAGCACCTTGGGTCCTTATTATCTTTAATTCTTGTGGTTATTTTTAATTCTTCTTCACAAAATAAGTAATTAGTCGAGGCCGGAGGCCTTGACCGAGATCCGTTGATTTTTGAATTTAAAGAAAAAGGGAATAGTTGTGGGAAAAGTCAAAGTCATGGCCAATTGTAGAAAAAAGCCAAGACAGATTGTCCAATTAAGTGGGCAACCCAGTCAAGGTTAATTTTACCCCTTTGATTGCCGTTGTTACTGTCTCCCATTTATGCTATACTTCTCCGTGCATGCATGTCACTCCACAATGCCGAACTAGAGTCAACCTGTTGGAGGTTCTCCTTGGGGAACACACGCGGGTTGACTACGGGTTGACAACTTGAAAATTTTCCTCTCATGCATGTCACTCCACAATGCTGAACTAGAGTCAACCTCTCATGCTAATTCACGCTGGGGGTCAATCTGTTGGAGAGCGGACTCCCTTGGGAACACACGCGGATTGAGTCAATCACTTATTTAGATATCATTAATTCATTCATAGTGTTTTCTGTTCTCGTTAACTCTACCTATTTTCACTCTTTCAGCCGACTTTGGTGAGTCGCGATTTCTGACCAGTGGATACCTGGATACATCCCGTGTTGGAACTCCTGGCTGCATGGTATTTTTTTTAATATTATAATTATTATTTATGTCATTTTTATTTAAATACTTATATCGTATTTAGGTGACTATTAATGTTACTAGGCTATTACGGTATTGGCTGCATCTCTTACTGCCAATTTCTCAAAACCTATTTCTTTCTTTAACTCTTCTCTCTGCTCTCAGTTTTTCTCAATTTCTCTCTCTTCACTATTTATCTCTTTTATCTCTACTCTCTCTCTTTCACTATTGCCTTCGCCAAAAAGTAAATTTTTTTCTATCCAAGAAATATGAGTAATGTTTTGAAAAATATCAATAATGTCAGTTTAATCGCGGTAGCTGTATAGATAGAACTGTATATTTATTTAACTTTCAACCATTCTGAGTAAAATTGCTGTCTCAAAGTTTTGATCGGATGACTGGGGAAAAAAAAGGGTAGGATGGGAGGAGTTCTATTTTTCCTCAATCGTTTTGGTCCCTTGAAAAGGATACTAGAACGTTCAATTTCCTTGTGAATGAACCTTATTCCTATTTTCTAGTGCGCTTGGCTTGATAGAAACACCCCTGGTAAAACAAGGTTAATTTAATTAACACTCATCCGTGATCCTTTTTCTGGTAACAAAACATTAATTTTTACATTTTGGCCGACGAAAGCTTGAAACCTGTACGATAGGATTCTCTGAGCCTGATAATGTAATTTTCAAAAAGATTCCGTGATGTTTTTAGTGTGTTTTCCCCTTTTTTGGAAAACTAGAAAGATTTGCTCTGGCTCTTAGATTTTGGCCGGAAATATTAATGAATTATATTAGTGAATGTAATCGTGAAAATATTAATGAATGTGTTGGTAAAACGTATAAAAAGCCAGTTCTTTCGGTTTTAAAGTATCTTTGGTTGCTCCTACTGAAATCTCGTTACTACGAACTGTTGTATTTTTAACGTTCTTGAAATAAAATGCAACTCGCCACAAAAAGTAACTGGAACCGTAAAAAAAAAAAAAGAATTTTGATAAGAAATACATCTATAAAAAAAATGTATCTTAGTATTAGCTTTTATTTGAGCTCTTAATCAGATTAATAGGGGGAATGCACATATCTGGTTAATGGTTTTTTGTAATGGAGATTTCAATGGTGGTCTAGAATCCATTTCATTTTCAAAAGTTGAAACGAAATATAGTATTTCGTGGGATATGCAACACCATATATTTTTTTAAAGAAATTTTGTACCATGAAAATGCTTTAATAAGCCAAGTATTGATCATTTGCTGTCCTAGCTAAGTGGTTTGCAAGCTGAACTTACAGATGTATGTTGCTCAGGACTGGCCACTGATTTTTCAATTTTGGACATGGGTTAGTAGTTTCACGTTAGGAGGTCAGTCAAAGTTGACACAGATCTAAAGAGGTACCTAGAAAGAGAAGGTAAGGTAAATAGGAATGGTTTGTGGATGCAAAGGAGAACTGCCTCCTATCAAAATGACCTGAAATAAAGTCAAGTGATTTTCGAAGCGTAAAACTACCAGGAATCATCATCAATAAATAAACCAAACCCAAAACGAACAGAAATCGCTATAAATAACTGAGTCAAACTCAAAACGACCCCGACTCCTTTTAAAGTAATTTACGTTCGGTTTTTACTGACATGGTCTTTTCTATTGGAAAATAAAAGAATTTTTTTAATCTTTTCGCCTTTTTTTTTCATAAAAACCCATTGTATGGCTCCCTATTTATATGTTGAAAAAACAATCGACAATCTTTAAAAGTACATCTATTAGAAATATGGAAACAGAGAGCAGTGTTTAATTTTGTTTTACACCTATTATTTTCCTAAGGAAAATATTAGTTTTCCTGAAAAATATAACTTGATACCATTCGAAAAACATTGCACCTATTCTATTTTGACAGCTCGAATGCACGTGATCTTTTTTGATTTGGTTTAATTGTAAAATAAAATAAGTGCTTATAGTAGCCTGAAAATTTCAGCTAAAAACCCTAAGTCGTTTTTGAAATATTGCTGAGACTTCTTATTGGAAACCAGCATACACATAGTGCCTTCTAATTTAGTTTTAGAGTAATATAAGCTTTTTGTTAAATTTTCTACTTGGTAGCCTATTCGAGGGTACAGGGTGCCCTTTATACCCTATACTTCAGCAGAAGAAATAGTAGGAGCAACGGAGTACTATTCGTGTTAGCAGTTTTAGTACAAGTCGTAAGCTGGTATTCTATTCTCATTGTAATTTCTTAGTCTAGTGCAGCATCCCCTCCTTATGCCCTGATAGTTTCAACTTAATAACTTTAAACCGTTTCTGAGTGGTTTCTGATACTTCCAATTGATAATCCTAAGATTTAAAATGAAAGAATGACGTTAAAACTTGACCCAGGCAGTAATTACTCTATGCTGGAAAGTGCTGCTGTCCTTTAACTTTTGAAATGTTGGTGGCGCTTTTATGATTATCTGCTTGAATATAGCAATTCACAAATTGATAATTACAAATGTTAGATAATGTTTAAAAGTACTACTACTACTCATTATACCTCACTGTAGCACCAAGCCGCCTTAGGCCAACACAGCAATGCACGCTCCTCCTCCAACCTAATATATTCAAGGCCTCCTTCTTTACACTCTCCCAAGAAGTACCCATTTCCTTTAAATCTTTATTTATGACATCCTCCCAACCCAGACAAGGACGACCTGCTTTCCGTGTAGCCCCAGACGACTGGCCTAAAAGGATAATCTTCGGCAATCTGTCATCCTTCATCCGCACAACGTGGCCTAGTCCTCTCAACCTTTCTTTCATTATAGCCCTAGAAAGCGGAATTGAACCACATATTTTGTACAACCTACTGTTTGAAATACGGTCAGTCAGCCGGGTACCCAGAACAATCCGTAGGCAATTTCTCTGGAAAACATCTAGTAAATTTTCACCTGCTTTTCGGAGCACCCATGCTTCACAGCCATATTTGACCACTGTCATCATTGTAGCTTCCAATATTCTAATCTTCGTTTGCAGACTTATCTTTCTGTTCTTCCAAACTTTTTTTATTAACTGTGAAAAAATGTATTTTAACTGATCCTTAGCTATTCTACTTTTAACATCTTCACTGCTCCCACCGTCTTTGCTAATAATACTACCAAGGTAAGTGAAGCAGCCAACCTGATCAATCTTTTCGCTACCCAACGCCCCCTTTTCATCTTTACTTATTCCTAGCCTTAGTGACTTAGTCTTCTTCACATTAATTTTCAAGCTTATTTTAGAACCCTAAACTCGGAAAGCCTCTAAAAATTCATTCATTTTGCTCACACTTTCATCTAATATGCTTAAATCATCAGCATAATCTAAGTGCAGGAGCGTCTTTCCTCCCCATTTAATTCTGTGGTCTCCAATGGCCTTTCCTGTGCTCCTTAAGACAAAGTCCATCAAAATGATCCATATAACGGGGGATAGAACACAACCCTGCCTAACTCCTGATTTAATACAAAACCAGTTGCTAACCTCATTTCCTACCTTAACGTCAGCAGTATTATTCTCGTACATAGCACAAATCACTTTAATATATTCTTCTAGTTTACCATACAAGGATAAGACCTTTGCTAACGCTCTTCTATCAACAGAATCGGAAGCTGGCTCATAATCTATAAAACGGAGGACCAAAGGTGTTTGACAACGAAGGAACTTCTCAATTATTAACCTAAGAGTGAAAACTTGGTTGACACATCCTCTACCTTTTCTAAAACCGCACTGTTCTCCCCTTAAAACTTTGTCTACAGCATCTCTCAGTTTCGAAAGTATCATATTACTAAGTAATTTGCTACCTACAGAGACCAGACTAATGCCTCGATAATTACGACACTCACTCTTGTCACCCTCCTTATACAGTGGTTTAATTAAGGTTTTCCTAAAATCATTAGGTACTTCCCCTTTTTAAAAAACCATATTCATTATCTTCTTTAGCTTATTCCTATCCTCAGAGCCACCATATTTAAGAAACGTATTTATCACACTATCAGCACCTGTAGCCTTATTATTTTTAAATCCTTTTAGTGCTGTCACTAGTTCTTCCTCACTAAACAAATCTTTCTTCACATCCAAGGTGTCACAAACTTTTTCATTTTCATCCCTATCTTTTCCTGCAACTGTATTTCGGTTAGCACATTCTCAAAATGTTCCACCCATGTTTTTTTTAACTTTTCCTTGTCACTAACTGTGGCCCCATTTCTATCTTTAACTGGGACTAGTTCGGATTGGCTACTCCCATTCAATTTATTAACATGCCAGTATAATATTTTACTATTATGCCGTCTAGCTGCATCTTCCAGATCCTCAGCAATTTTACCCATGGCCTCCACTTCACATTTCCTTAGTTCATATTTTAAGGCTTTCTTCACTTTCTTTACACTCCTTTTGTTTTCATACGACTATCACTCAGATAATTCTTGTAAAAAAAAAGCTTTCTCCTCTCTATTAAACCTAAAGCTTTTTCACTAATATTCCTCGTTGCAGTCTTAGCACTCTTGCCTAAGACACCATCAGCAACTTCACAAATTATTTTTCTCAAATTATTCCATCCATCTTCCACATTGTCAAATTTTAAACTCTAATTTTAGTATTCAACTGTTCCTGGAAGGTTTTTCTCAAATTTTCATCCTGGAGTCTACCAACATCATAACTTTCCGGGAGATAGTTACCCTTCCGAAATTCCCGCTTTAAATTAACCTTAGACACTACTAGATAGTGATCTTTACTTTTAACATCAATAACAGCACTCCTATACACCCTAGTATCTTGTATTGATCCTGTTAGTCTTCGGTTTACAATAACATAATCAATAAGGTTTGCTGTCTTACCATCACGTGAATACCATGTCAACTTATTGGCCATTTTGTGACCAAACACCGTATTGGTTATAAACTAGGTGAAACTCCTATATCACCATAACTAGGTGATAACTAACTATGAAACTCCTAATAAATCCAGTTCAAACCGTCTGAATTCGTCAGTCAAAATTTCGATGCGATAGTCATTTTTTAACGTCGTAACATTTCAAGTTCCAATTTTCATGTTCTTTGAATCTTAAAGAAGCGCTTAAAAGCCGGCTTAGAACCAGACAGTAAGAAGTCCCTGGGACCTCCGGTAAGTTGGAGGCTTTGTGCAATACTGGGCCCATCTTGGTCACAACATGGTTTTCAGTACTTGGCGATGCTTTTCTATCAACAAGAGTCGAAATCCTGCACAGACAGTCCAAAGCATATTACCTCCGACTCATTATATATTTATGCCTACAAATATTATGCTTCTACGGGGAGGCAACGCATCGTAGATAAATTAGCTAGGAAAAGGTTTTTCAGTCCGAAAACGCCCATCAAAACAAACCGAGCCCAGAAAAATGTCCAATAATCAGAATCCCGTGCGAGTGCTGTGTTAATTACTAGGCTATAATTTCCTCAAGGGGCGCCACTCCTCAAGTGGGAAAAGTTGACCGCAAGTTTCCCAGTCTTACAGGTACCCCGAAAAGGTCGAGGTGGCCCTTTACAGAGGCCGTTGTCCATAGATCTGGGTCTTACACCCTGCCGTAGTTGTCCTCCTATAGAGGATCCTCCCACGGTGTTCTGCGTCACCATGCAGTTAAACACATTACCGGGAGAAGGTTTGTAACTCATGGGACGTGTGGACACGCCAGTGGGCCCTGTTGAGTGTACATTTGAGGGGCTTTCTTCCTCTTCCACCTGTATTTATGACCCCTGGAGAGGGTGCCCCAGTTTCTATTATGGAGCCCCAGGGACAAGGTTCCTCTTGGTCTGTGCCTCCTATGGAGGTACTCTACGTATCTGTAGGGTATTCCCCTATATGGTGTCCTCTACCAAAGCCTAGCATGATTATCTAACAATTAACTAACTAAAGCAAATAATCAATACTTGCAGTAAATTGTAACTTTACTTTTAATTTTGACTATAAAGTAAAGGATAAAGATAACACATACAAGCTTTGTTGTCCTCTGCCAAAACCTAGCATGCAAACTAATCATTAACTAACTAATGTAACAAATTAATAGTTATAATAAATTGCAACTTTCCTTTTAATTTATACCTTAAAGTAAAGAAAAAAGAAAACACAAAAAAGCTCTATTGTCCTCTACCAAAACCTAGCATTATAACTAATAAAGATCCAATTTGGCCTGATTGAAACACCTCACAAGCCACACCTTATAAAAAAAACCACACCTCACAAGCCACACCTTATAAAAAAAACACCTTAGAGAATTTAAATTAAGAAGAATACTTAAACAATGCTAGTAATACAGAAGTAGACCTAAATAGCCAATTTGGCCTGTTTGAAACGTCTCACAAGCCACATCTTATAGAAAATACCTTAGAGAATTTAAACGAAGAAGAATACTTATAAGAAACAATGCTAGTAATAAATAAGTAAACCTAAATAGCCAATTCGGCCTGTTTGAATCATCTAACAAGCCACACCTTAGAGAATTTAAATTAAGAAGAATACTTATTAGAAACAATGCTAGCAATACAGAAGTAGACCTAAATAGCCAATTTGGCCTGTTTGAAACATCTCACAAGCCACATCACAAGCCATAATATTGTCCTTATGTCGAAGATTTAAAAATAAATGTTGCTTTAAACTAAATCAAGAGGTATAGTTTTTTTTTGTTACCAATAAGACACCTCAGCAATTTAATGAGAAGACTGGGGGTATTAAGTTGAAACTTTTGGGACTACTACTATAACTACTTCTGCTCTTATAAATTAAATAAATAAAAATAGTGTCAATGTATCCAGGTTGTCAAAGAGCATACACCATAATTTGCGCTTTAAAGAAAACAAAATGCGTTTTAAATGTTTACTCTTTTTTTATTTTCATAAATAAAAATTATCAAAACTTTAAGGAATGAATATCAATATTTGTCAATTAAACTAACAATACACGGTCATTTTTTTCCCAGTAAAGTGCAAATTGTGTTTTGGTCTTGAGAAGGCATGGGGGTTGTCGGCCCTATATATGTTAATTTTTGCTTGTTTTGAATTTGACCTGGCCATATATTGTAAATTCTGTTCCGTTTAAGTTTCATTTATTTATCGATAGTGATTTGTGGTAGAAGATTTTTTTTTACTCTGTTTCTACTCATTCTTTAAAACAAAGGAACTACTTTTATGTTATCAATTAAAGTGGCCGAAGACATGCTGGTTTCAGTGAAGTGCTGGCATTAACAATACTTTGACTGTTGCTAATAGTTATATAGCTTGTTTAAGATTCAATGTTATTTTGTAATTTTAATAATACATAAAAAAAAACTTATTCTACAAATGAACATTTTCAAAATAAATTAGTGAGCTAGAACATAGCTGATATGTTGTTTTGACAACCTCCAAGCCCGTTGTCTTTTGATTTATTTCAATGTTCCCTCGATATTAAATGTAATTTTCCTCTTAAAACCTTAGCTTTTGTAATAGTAGTAGCAGCAATAGTTATACTAGTAGTTGTGGTATAGACATTATGTATTTTGTTAATTCAACACCCCCACAATATTTTCAGTTCTAACTTAACCCTAACATATTCCTAAAATATTGCTAACTGCCCTTTTTGACAGCCATCATGGGGAGGGGGGCACCTCCCCCAAATGCTGTCAGCCAGTCCGATAAAATTTGGTTTCGAATAATTGTGGTATGAAGCGCAACTGTTCAAATGGCTTATATTTTTTTATTTTGGCAAATTTGATGAAAATATTTGACATAAAATCAATGAAAGAAGATCAGTTTCAGTAGGTAAAGTACAAAAATAGGGTTTCCCAAATCTTAATAAACTCAGTTTGGTATTGAATAGCAAAAATCAAGTATTTAATGCGTTTTTTTCGTTATTGTAAAAACCCCATCGAACAAAAATCTTTGCATTTGCCTTGAGCTAAACCTTCATAATCTTCGTTCAAGAGGTTATATATGTTAGCTTTTTAATCAGTTTTGCCTTATGGCTTGCCTAATAAAGATTATAAGGTTTAGACATGTCATCTTGTATAAATATTTTTTTTTTTTTTTTTAGATTTTATTATAATAAAAAATTACTTTCATTGTTTCTTCTCAACTTCTAGGCTCCAGAAATAGCGTGTGGTCCATATGATGCAAAAGTGGACTTATGGAGTCTCGGAGTGATTATGTATGAAATGGTAATAGGACCTTGTAATGGCTTCATAATCAGATTGACTCCAAACTCTTGGCCTGAGTAAGTTACCATAATATTTTTCTTTCTCCTGTTTGAGTATTTAACCTGGGTATACTGTAGTTAAGTAATTTTGAAGCGAATAAATTGGTTAAATCAACTTGACTCGTACTGAAAAAGCTATAAGTTGTAAAACTGAGGCCCCAATCTCTCTCGTTGTATCATCCGAGTATTTAATGCAGGCAATTAAACATTAATGAGAAAGAAATTAACAAAACAAACAAATGAATGAGGATTGACAGTTAAACATATATGCCGAAAGTCTCAATAAGTTCTGATTTGTCAAAATAAAAACAGATAGAACATTTGAAATTATTTTGTTTTCAGTAAAGTGCAAGTTACGTGCTGGTCTTGTGAAGGCACGGGGGATGTCAGTCCTACCTATCTTAGTTTCTGCTTATTTTGAGTTTGACTTGGCTGTTTTTTGTAATTTCTGTCAGTTTTGGGTTTCATATGTTTATTGATGGTAATTTGTGGTAGTTTTACGCCTGGAAAATTTGTGTTACTTTATTTCTACTTGTTTTATATCTAATGAGGCTATTTACACTTCTCATAAAAATATCTGTTTTGGAATTTTTGGGGGAAAAAACAACAATTTCTCTACGTTATTCATTGACTTAGGCTTTCATTGATAAAGAAACTAATATTTTAAATGTTTTCGTTTTTCTAATAAGAATCAATAATATGGCTTACCATTAAGTTTCTGGAAAACAATTTTCAATAATAGATTTCGATTGGAAAATCTTGACACACATAGTATCTCTTGGTCTATGTTTAATGTTTCTGAATTTTTTCCGAAAAATATCAAATTTCTGTGCTGTTTTAACAACGTGAATGCGCTTATACTTTTTTATTTAGTTCAATTGTAAGAGCAATTGAATTTGTAAGAGCATAATTTTTCCTCTATCCATTTAATAAAAAGGAAACTTAAATTTCATTTAGTTTAGGATTATTTTTAATTAAGTATCTTTTTAGTAAGGCAAAGTTTTTGTATGGTTCGTTGCTCTGGGCGATTATGGGCCTCTCAGCTATCTTCCAGTATTGATTTATATTTAATAATAAGGACATTTTTAATTTCTTCAATAGTATTGAATGATCCTGGGCTAGCTGCTACTTTCATATTATTGTTGTGTTATTGTATCTTTGCCGTCATGTTTATCTTTGTATTGTAGTGTGTTATTATTTTATCTTTGTCTAGGCCTAGTTTTTCGAGCTTGTCTCCCCATGGGCCTATGTCATTTATATATACATGTATGTGCGATTAATAAATAAATGAACTTGAGTAGTAGCCCAAAAAGTTTCAACTTAATTCCCTCAGTTGTTCTTGGGATATTGCTGAGACACCTTATTCACAACAAGCTTAAATATAGGGTCTTTTTATTTAGTTTCAAAACAACATCATCTTTCTCTGAAAGCTTCCATTTTATTATCTTATTCCGTCTTGAACAGCTTAACAAATTGGATACACCCAAGTAATTGTGATTAACTCTAAAGAAGCATTAGTAGAAGTAGCTGCAAAAGTATTAGTAATATTGGTAGCTCTGAGATTTCCATCAGAATGCCCCAAGCCGTTGCTAGGATATTGTTAATGCACCCCTTCATAACCCATGCGTACATATTTTGATTTCAGTTCAACACCGCCCTCACAAAGCTTTTTGATAGTTTAACTAATTCCCTTATTAGTAATAGTAGTAGGAGTGATTGCAGTAGTATTAGTGGTAGCTGTATTTGTCATAAGCAGTATTATTATTCATGTTATACCTTTTATTTCTAGCTAAACGACACCTCCTCGTGCCCTGACAGTTTTACCTTTATACTTTAAGCCGTTTCTGAGATATTACTGATACGCTCTGTTGATAACCTGCAAGTATATAATATATTTTGTTTAACCCAACATTCCACTCCATAGTCCCTGAAAGTTCCACATAAATATGATTAGCTTTAGTAATATTAGTACTAGGAGCGGTAGTAGTACTACTATTATTTGTAGTAGCAGCATAAAAAATATATATAAATATATATAATATATATATATATATATATATATATATATATATATATATATATATATATATATATATATATATATATATATATATATATATATATATGAGAACAAAGAAAGGGAACAAAAAATGAAAAAACAAATAGGTGAAAAAACGAGGATTTTATCAGCCAGTAGCTAAATATTGAAAAACAAGCAAATATTTCGACAAGGACCTCCGCCAAGTCGTCCTCAGTGCTCAAAGAAAAAAAAGAAAAAAAAAAAAAAAAAAAAAAAAAAAAAAAAAAAAAAAAAAAACAGCAAAATCTAACCTTTATAAGTGACCTGCACGAGAGGAAGACAGATACTGACTCAACCAACAAAAAACCAAGTTTAAATCAATGAAAGAGAAGTTACCAATTAGATTGAATAAGTATCCTTTGCCTTGCAACAGATTTCGCCTGTCTACAATTTCGGTTTTCATTAGATATGCGGACATGTTGTCTTAAATTAGATTGAGCGGAAATATTCATAGATTCTTTTAATATTAAATTATTATAAATTGGGCTTAAGGAAATATCTCCCGTGTCTCTATTTATAGCCAAATTTCTATTTATATGTTTTTTTTATCTCAATAGCCTCTTTAAAAGATTGCGGTAGACCATTTACAGTAGATATTAAAGTTGCCTCTTCAAAAAGAACTAAATGGGCAGGATTTTCGTATATATGCTGGGCCAGAGCTGAATCAAAGTTGTCATTTTTATTTTCCAATCTCAGGGACTTGTCTATTGAAATTTTGTGTTCTTGCAATCGTTCCCCTAGTTGTTGATTGGTCCTTCCAATGTAAAATCTTCCACATGAACAAGGGACTCTGTAGACACCACTACCTAGTATAGGGTCCGTTTTATCCTTTCCCGAGTTGAAAAAATGTTCAACTTTTTGTTCAGTTTTAAAAGAAACAGAGAGATTATGTCTTTTTAAAATTTTTCCAAGTTTGTCGCTGAGTTTTGATACGTATGGTAATGTAGTGAAAGTTTTTTTCTCAATTGCCAGTGTACCTGAATCAAGGGGGACGGGCTTCCTGTTTTCCTGTTTAATCTTTTTTAATCGTCTATCTATTATATTTTCAATGAGGTTGATTGGGTAGCCATTGCAGAATAGAATGTCCTTAACATAGTCTAACTCGGATTTTACATGATTACGTGAACATATTTTTAGAAACCTGTCGACTAAAGAAATTACTACCCCTCTTTTTACACAAGGAGGGTGATTTGACGAGAAATGTAGATACCGATCATTATGGGTTGGCTTTCTATATATAGAAAAATCCAGGCTGGGAATATTTTTTATAATTAAAACATCCAAGAAAGGGAGCTTTCCTGAATCTTCCAGTTCTATTGTGAATTGAAGATTCGAATCAAAAGAATTCAAATGTGCCAAAAAAACTTTTAGAGAGTTCTGACCATGTTCCCAAACAGCAAGAATATCATCAACGAAACGAAACCAGAGAGAGTGTTTTAAGGGGAAACTATGCAAAGCAGACTGTTCTATGAAATCCATGTAAAAATTTGCCAAAAAAGGAGACAAAACAGTGCCCATGGGCAGGCCCTTGACCTGAAGGAAAAATTTTTCTCGAAACCTAAAATATAAAGAGAACTTGTTGCAAAGACGTACAAGCGTCATTATTGTGTCAATTTCCAAGGTTTTGTAATCTGCCCAAGTAGAATTTTCCTCTAATTTTCTTTGTAAGGCCTGTTCACATTTATGGACATCGCATGAAGTGTATATGGAAATTGCATCAAAACTAGATAAGATAGTTTTTTCTGTTATACTATGATTTTTCAGCTTCTCAACAAGCTTTTTCTCTTTTCATTTTTTGTTCCCTTTCTTTGTTCTCATATGTCATGCATAGCCAGTATGGTCTCAGAACGTATTATATATATATATATATATATATATATATATATATATATATATATATATATATATATATATATATACTAGCTTGCTAATACTTGACGTAAGTCGTTACGCGCCATTGTAGTTGTGTCCCTGTGTCCCGGTCTTCATTTGTGTCCCGGTATCCCAGTCTGTAATTTCTCTTTGAGTGTCCCGGTCGTCATTTATATTCCATCTGCCCCGGTGTGCCAGTTGTCATTTGTTACCTTTCTTATTTTTTTTTTAGTTTTTTTAGTTTTTTTCTTTTTAGATTTTTCTTTTTTTAAGACGTCATATGCAAACCCTAAAACATACAAAAAAACAAACACGCTTTAATTTTTTTTATTTTTTGTTCTTTATGTTTTTTAATTTTGTAGCTTTTTTTCCTTTTTTTTAGTTTTTTTAGTTTTTTTTCTTTTTAGTTTTTTTTTAGTTTTTTACCTTTTTTTCTTTTTTTTTAGTTTTCTTTTTCTTCTTTATTTTTAGGACGTAATATGCGTCATATGACAAACAAACACAAATAGTCTGGTTACGCGTTGCTCTGGTGATTCCTCGACGCACCTTCTTTTTTTACTTTCTCTGTCAACTGCAAGTCTGGTTTCGCGTTGCTCTGGTAGTTCCTTGACACGCATTCGTTGACGTAATTTGCACCTTCCTAATCTGGCCCTTTCTCTTTGAACAGCATGCCTGGTTTTGATTTTTGGTAACATTCTATCTTTTTCAATGTTTTTCAATTTGTCAATGTTCATTCTAACATTGACACTTGGAAAAATCTTTACGTGCCAAGCATGCTAAAGCTCAACACTTTATAATAAACCTAAAAATTTGGGTATCTGTTTTAAGGTTTTCGAATTACTTTAATCTATTGTCAAAATATATTGAAATATATGTGCAATTCCCAGTTTTTTATTTTTAGTCTGTTTTTCTTTTTTTTTCTTTTTTTTTAGATTTTCGATGTTTTTTTTAGTTTTTCTGTTATTTTAGTTTTTATTTTTTATTTTTTTTAGTTTCTTCTTTTTTTTTAATTTGTATTATTTTTAGGTTTTTTCTTTATTTAGTTTTTTTCTTTTCTTTTAGCTTTATAGCTTTTTTTATTCATATATATATATATATATATATATATATATATATATATATATATATATATATATATATATATATATATATATATATATATATATATATATATATATATAGATATATATATATATATATATAATATATATATATATATATATATATATATATATATATATATATATATATATATATATATATATATATATATATATATATATATATTCTCGCACCCAAAAATATAGACGTCCACGAAATCAACAATATTGTTTTGACCAAGATTCGAGACCAGGCAGTCCTTTACAAGTCAGTCGACACAGTTTTGGAACCAAATGAAGCGGTTAATTATCCATCTGAATTTTTAAATTCCATAGATCTTTCAGGGTTTCCACCACACGTGCTACAACTAAAAATAGGCGTACCAATAATACTTTTAAGAAATATCAACCCACCAAAGCTTTGCAATGGCACGCGACTTGCCGTAAAAAAAACAATGGAAAACCTAATAGAGGCCACAATCTTGACAGGGCCTTTTGAGGGTGAGGGAGGCTGTTCTTATTCCTCGCATTCCCATGATTCCAACGGATCTGCCTTTTCAATTTAAAAGATTGCAATTCCCAATTCGATTAGCATTTGAAATCACCATTAACAAAGCTCAAGGTCAATCATTAGAAAAATGTGGACTAATATGGCGCGTAACGACTTACGCGCACGGGGGGGCTTGGGGGGGGGCGAGGCGCCCCACCAACTAGGTGTTGGGGTGGCGCGAAGTGCCACCCCAACAGCTAGTATATATATATATATATATATATATATATATATATATATATATATATATATATATATATATATATATATATATATACTAGCTGTATATACTGTTATATATATATATATATATATATATATATATATATATATATATATATATATATATATATATATATATATACACAAACATGACGTCAGTCGACAGACAGACAAACAAACAATTTATTTATATATATATATATATATAGATATATATATACTAGCTGTTGGGGTGGCGCTTCACGGCCCCCCCCCACCGCGTGTAAATCGTTACGTGCCATCGTAGTTGTGTCCCTGTGTCCCACCTGTGAATATTGATATATATATATATATATATAATATATATATATATATATATATATATATATATATATATATATATATATATATATATATATATATATATATATATATATATATATATATATATATATATATATATACATATATATATATATATGTATATATATATATATATATATATATATATATATATATATATATATATATATATACTAGCTGTTAGGGTGGCGCTTCGCGCCACCCCAACACCTTGTTGGTAGGGGCGCTTTGCGCCCCCCCTCCCCGCATGTAAGTCGTTACGCGCCATTGTAGTTGTGTCCCTATGTACCACCTATGAATATAGATAAATTTATATATTTGTTTTGAACTACGTAAAGCTTGCGAATATACAACATTCTTGGCTTTCCCATTGTCTGTGCATATACAAAGCCTTATGTACTTATAATGACGTCATATGCAAACGCTCTTTTTACAATCAAACAAACATGCATACTCATAACTCGTTTTTATATAGATAGATAGATCCAATACAAATTAACTGCATAAAACTTGCGAATATACAACATTCTTCGCTGTCCAATTGTCAATGCATATAAATAGATTGTCAGGTTTACCAACCCTCGAACATGCAACGTACAATTGTCCATGGGAAAACAATCAGTCTTAAGATATATACCACATTTTTCTAATGATTGACCTTGAGCTTTGTTGATGGTGATTGCAAATGCTAATCGAATTGGGAATTGCAATCTTTTAAATTGAAAAGGCAGATCCGTTAGAATCATGGAAATGCGAAGAATAAGAACAGCCTCACCCTCAAAAGGTCCTGTCAAGATTGTTGCCTCTATTACGTTTTCCATTGTTTTTTTTTTACGGCAAGTCGCGTGCCATTTCAAACCTTTGGAGGGTTTATGTTACGTAACAATATTATTGGTACGCCTATTCTTAGTTGTAGCACGTGTGGTGGAAACCCTGAAAGATCTATGGAATTTAAAAATTCAGATGGATAATCAACCGCTTCATTTGGTTCCAAAACTGTGTCGACTGACTTGTAAAGGACTGCCTGGTCTCGAATCTTGGTCAAAACAATATTGTTGATTTCGTGGACGTCTATATTTTTGGGTGCAAGCTTCGCTCTTTCACTTAGCCATTTATTATTTTTATAATTGTTTAGAATATTCGGAAATACTTTTTCAATCAATTCATTTTTGGACGTCACTAAATTACAGAATTCAGCAGGTAGTTGTATACGTCCTGAAATTGAGTCTACTGGGAGCTTTCCGATTCCAATTGCCAGCAATTGATCTGAAAATGTTTGACCAGAGTCATCGTTTTGCAATCGGACACGCATATTTGTAAAAAAAAATTTCCCTTTTGTCACAATTTAGTATTATGATTTATATATTCTTTTAAATAGGGTGACTCAGTAAATATTAGTATTCTATTAACTTTTTTCAATACTAACCTATGTTTTAAATAGAATTTAAATTCTTATAATGTACAGCACAATTTATTTTTTATTTAAAGTTGTACTTAATTTACATTGAAAATGTTCAGAAGCTAGTGTAAATCCTTATGTAAATTGTGTAACTCTCTTTGATATTCTAAATCCAATTCGTAAATGGCTCCTTCATTATCCTTATTCTTTTCTGACTGAAATTGATCTTTTAATTGTTGGTAAGAGTCTGAGATGTTGGTTTCTTTTTGATGGACGGGTATATTAATAAAGGTAAAATCTTTTTCAGGTAAATTTTGTGACATTGCCCAACAATATAAATTATTAGCATCTAAATATATTTAATAATTTGAATATTATGAATGATTGAAGTTTTATATATATTTATTAATTACTGTAGCATATCTTTTCATACACTGAGATACACCTCCTCTTATTCCCTTCTCAATAAAGTTATACATGTCTTCGTCAGGAAATAATGAAATTTTAGCTTTAGATTGTCTGAGAAAATTTCCCATGTTAGTCCTGGTGCTGAGAAGAAGTGTAGTGGATCTAGTTTATAAATGTTTAAACTTCCATTTCTAAAATTTGATAGAATTGACATCTGATAAAATTAATTTTTAGGTATAATTTAGAGTAATCTAATAAGTGTTTTACATTTATATAATTTCTAAATAAATTTTGCTCTTATGCGTTCTTCTTCAAAAATATTTTTTCCTCTTAATATAGAATCAAACACCTCTATTGAAGGTAATTGTGTATCATTTATATTTCATAGCTATGAATATATTCACAGGGATATATCCTTTTTTTATTATTTCTTTGAATTCTTCAGTATTTTAAAATACATCAGAAGTATACTTGAAATTACTTTATAAAAAATTGCAACTTATTTTATATTCGCATTTAGCTAAATTTTCAGAAAGTCGATGTAACGATGAAGCCATAAAACGGAATGAATCTATAAAAAACATTTCGTATTGGCTTTTATTGACAGTTTTTGTTTTATAAAATAATATAAAACTCCACTGAATCAAAAATACCGTTATGAGGTACTAATTCTCTAAGAAATAAATAAGTCATGTTTTGAGAGATTATTCATGACAATAGGGATATGATTAGGAATTCTTAAGTTTTATTGCATTCTTCATGAGTAAATCTACGTATATTACCAGTAATATGGTCGTGATCTAAATGAAAATTATTATCTTTTATTTCCTTTTCAAAAATATGACAGGTTTTTATAGTTGCATTATTCCATTTTCTCTTGCTTGTTCTTGTGTATAACCATGATCTCTCTATCTATTTTCATAGTCACTGGATATTTATGTTCAAAATTCTGTTTTAGTAGTTACAAAATGCCATCTAGCATCTTCATCAAAGTATTTACGATATTTATTTCGTGTTGAATCAATAGAACAAAAACACTTGGAAACCATAACCAAGTGGTTTTTATTCTACTACTTGAATTGTCTAAATTACCTTTCGTTTGATTAAACGTTTCATTATACGATTCAAAATAGGCGATAATACAGTAAGGTACTTACATTTTAGCTTCATTTTCAGATTTGATTCTAGAAGCTGTTTTTAGCATAATGATGGACCTTTGATCAGTATAATTACCGTTATTTATTAGAAAAAAAACTGTTCAACTTAAAGCACTGGACTTTTTGCTGTTCTGTGAAATATCTTCCACAGTAGGTGCAAAGATAAGTGTTCGATGCAAACTCAGTAATTTGAGTTCGTAATAATCTACTTAAATCTTTGATTAAAACATAATGATTATCAAAATGGAGTAAATCAATCACATATATAACAGTTTTAGCATTGATTTAGTTTTTGGAATATGAGATCTAGCCGTTTTATTTTTACTTATTTCAAATAAACAAATTGTAATATTATTTTGAATAATAGAGCTTAATATTAAACAAAAAAAAAGTCATAAAGAAAGCCATTCTGAAAATAGTATTTTTTTTTCTAAATGGATTTTTAAAACAGTCATTCGAAAAATTGAAAAGATCGATTCTGGAATCACAAAAAAAAATCGCAAATGATCCTTTTTTATACTGCTCTAATCTGTATCTTATTTAGTGTTCTTTCTTTTTTAAGATTTCCAGCTGGAACATCGCAAGACCTATCAGAGTTAATTAATGGCCTCTTAAAGAGAGCCCCAGAAGATAGGATATCGTTTGAACAGTTGTTCAACCATCGTTTTATAAAGGTATTCTCTTATTCATATTGTCGCCGTTAGTTTTTGTTCTTAAGATCAATCTAAGGCGGTTCTTAGATTGAGAATGAAGACAGTCATACTTTTATTCAATTTGTTAAACCTCCTCAGTTTCAGCTTCTATTTTATGAGTTTGCGAATCTTTGAGTTAGACTTAGACTTGACTTTATTAAACAAGAAGCGATATACATAAATTTTATACAAAGGAGACAGGGAGGCAATTCGTTTTGTCCCCTTTAACAATAGAGAGAGAAAAAATAAGAAGGAATTACACCTCAATAACTCACACGGAGTACATAGAGAAAGAGAGAGAGGAGAAGGAGAAAAAAAATCGACTCATGGAGACACGGATAGGACTTATAAACTAATTTATAAATAAATCACTTTACATTCAGTCCCCGCTACTATAGGCAGAAAGAACTATCTCTTTCAATTTCTTTTTATATGTATAGAGTGATGGTGACTCACTTATTAAATCAAATAGTTTATATTCATCGGCAATCTCAGGAAGTTGATATCTTAAACTTAGTTTTGATCTCTCATTTTTAATAAAAGGAAAAAGAAACTTATTCCTTGCTGTTGATAAATGGCTATGTTTATTTTCAACCAAGAGTTTCACGTTATTGAAAATATTATCTCTACGTTGGATTTCTAAAAATCATATGCCTATATAAAGGTGAAATATTTGTTGTAAATGAAGAATATCAAGAAATAAGAAAGATGATTTAGTTAGAGATAATTCTTTTGTCTTCCTAAGGTGTGTTAAAAAAAAAAGGTCCAGGATTCTTATTGCCTTGTTTTGGGCAATTTGGAGTCTTCGTAAATGTGAATGGAATGTCAACATCCAAACGGTTGCGCAATATTGAAAATAGCATTCCACTAATGAAAAATATAAGCTTCTCATTATTTGGCAAGGAAATAGGAACTTTACTCTATGCAAACAACCGAGATTCCTGGATACTGTTGCCTCAAGTTTATTAATATGCGCCTTAAAAGACAGAGTTGAATCAATGTAGATACCTAAATATCTAAATAAATCCACTCTTTTTATGGAGGAATTTCCAATACTAATAGTTTTAAATGACACACGCTTCACTACTCTCAAATTTCTCCCCAAAAACTACAAATTCTGACTTCTCTAGGTTTGGTATTAGTCGATTAGCATGAAACCAAGAATTTACATTTAAAGCAACAGTTTCGAGGGCCATTCGTAGGTCCTCCTCGTTGCTAGCCTTCAAACTAATTGCTGTGTCATCTGCAAACAATATTGGTTATTCATTATCCGAAGGCATGCATTTTGGAATATCATTTATGCATATCAAAAATAGTAACGGCCACAATACAGAGGCTTGTGGAACCCCTTTATTTTCTAAAGGAAAAATATAAGACCATTCCTCACCAACTTGGACTGTAAAACTTCTTTCTAATAACTAATATCCCACTAGCTCAAGAGCTATTCCACGAATTCCTATAATTTTCCAACTTATCAAAAAAAATTGGATGTTCTATTGTATCAAAAGCTTTTTTACTGTCAAAAAATATAGTTGCCGCCAAATAACTTATCATCCATAGCATCTGATAAGAAATTATGTAAAGCAGCTACTGCTTCCTCTGTTGACCTACCACGCAAGAAACCAAACTGATTGGGGAAAAAAATACTCTTTACCAGAAATGAAGTAAATCTACTCTTTATTATTTTTTCAAAAACTTTAGAAACAGGTGATAAAATAGTAATAGGCCTGTAATTATTTGGGTTATCTTTATCGCCTTTTTTAAACAAAGGTAAAACCTTAGCTACTTTAAGACAAACTGGAAAAAAAAACTTTTTTTCATGCAAGAATTAAAAATAAATAAAAGCGGCTGACTAAGTGCTTCAGCTAATTCTTTAAACAGAGAAGTCGACATGCCGTCACATCCAATCGAAAATATACTTATCAAACTAGTAACAGCTTTTTGAACTTCCAAGAACTGGATAGAGTACATAAGAATAGTCTTATCTAATTTATTTGGAATATATTTTCTACGATTGTGTCCCAGCAGAAATTTGATCCACCAGATCACGTCCAGTTTTCCTAAAATGGTTAGCATATGCTTCTGCCATTTCTTTCTCATCCGTTACTTTAACTCCTTCTTTAGTTGTAATACGGGATGGAATATTTCTTGTTTTGACATTATTTATTCTTTCATTTATTATTTTCCATGTTTTCCGCAGTGAATCGCATTGCGAAATTTATTTTGATAATATTTTGCTTCTGCCTCTCTGAGAACAAAAGTTAACAAATTTTTATATTTTTTAAAGTTTTCATTATTAATTTCATTTGGATACTGCATCTTCACCTTATATAATCTATTTTTTTTTTCTTTTATACTATTTAACAAGCTTTGAGTAACCCATGGCTTACGAGGTAAATCTTGGCTTTTTCTTAATGCCAAAAGACATACTCGGTCAAATATTTGGTTAAACTTACTATAAAATAAAACAATTGACTGATTTGGGTCTTCAATATCTAATAGATCACTCCAATCTATATCTCTTATTTTCATTTTCATCTCATCTATTTTTTTCTGGTTAATTACCATCTTATAACTTTTATTTGGTCTCTTTTCACGCTCCATTTCTGATCCAGAGAAGTCAGAAACAACAACACAATGATCAGACGTATCATTTAAAATAATATGGGTATCAAAGCAATTTTGCGATGTGAAAATATTATCAATAAGAGTTGCATGGCTATCACAAATTCTTGACGGTAGTAAGCAAGTTGGTAACAAACCATGTAAAAAGGAAATGTTGAAAATGCCAATCCCTTATTAGATGTCAAAGCATTATGACTCATTAAATCAACATTAAAATCTCCCATTACATAAAATGGATGGTGTTGTTGGGTGAAAGCATCTAGCAATGACTCATATTGTCTTAAAAATTCTCGAAGACTAGACAATGGTGGCCGATATACTACAATTACCAAAAACGTATTTCTTCCATCATTCACTTCTGCTAGTTACGTATATTAAAGGAGAACTACATAATTGCTATCCAAAATATTTTCTCTGTTTAGTCGGAACCTGTTTTAGACAACTAAACAGGAGGAATTACCTGAAAGGTAAAAAATAACTTCAATTATTGAGTCATGAAGGGTGGATGAAGCTCAAGAAGAATTGTTGAAACTAATCTATAAAAATTTTCTTTTTGTACTTGAGCATGATTTTATTTGATGAGTAAACTGAATTGCTGTTGCGAGAAACTAGCTAAAGTACGCTAAAGTTACAGTAAAAAAAACGTATACTGTTTTGTGAGGACCAGATAAAAAAAAATTGTCCTCTTCTCCTAAGTATAAATTATTTGTCTCTCCTAAGTCATCTCCTAAGCAAATGGCTTACCCATGGGTGCTCGTTTCTCCGGGTTACTGGCGAATATTTATTTAGGGCATTTCGAAAATGGGGCATTAAATTCGTATTTTTTGAAACATATCTTTTGTGGACGTTACATAGGGACTTGGGAGAATATTCACTAAATTCTCTATGCACAAATTTAATAAAAAATGACCTCACGAAATATTATAAAAAAAAACAATAAATATTAACACTGAACCCGTCACAAATAGTCTTATGAGATCAGCAGCCAAAAAAGCAAGGCTGGCATTAAAAACGTGTTTTTAAATCAATATCGTTCATTTCAATGAATTGCATTGTTTCATCACAATTTATTTATCAGTCCTGGTTGAACTTCGCTGAGGTAAGGATGCTGGGACTGTTTTGAAAAAGATTTCATTTTAGTTGTATTGATTTTATCCTGTTGTAAGTTGTTTCTTCATATATGTTTTTGTATTGTTGAGGACGACCCTTGGACATAGGGCCGAATTCTTTCCCACTGTCTTGAGAAATTTCCTATTGTTCTTCTTGTTTTTGGTGTTTGTGATGAAAAGGCAATCTCCGTCGCTATTTACGTCTCGCTTATGGGGAGCAGTTGACCAATGATATATTTTACTTCGTTAATTTAGGCAAAAAACACTAATATTATTAACCAAAAAAAAATTCTTGGAATCTTGTAAATTTGAAAATCTTATTCCCAAGTCTTTAAAATTCAGATTACACTTAAATACCAGAAAAGAAGAGCGATTTGCTCATACATAACAATTAAAAACATTAATACACATTATTAAAGATAAAAATCAAAAAAGATACATTATTTCCTCTGAAAGCAAAATCTTTAGAAAAGTTTTTATTCGAAAATTTGTCTTCTGCTGATTTTAACCAAGTTGCTGGATTGGAATGAAATTTATTTAGTCATGATTTCCGCTTATCAAGGGAGCGACTTATTAAAAAATTGGAAAACCTAAGAAATGAATCATCATTGAATAGCCCTATTTATGCTCCAAAATTCACTTTTCTTTCGAAACAGGTTTCTGTGGTGGATTTGATTTCCTCTATAGAGTCTTCTTTGACAAATTTTGTTCATCTATTTCCAACCCAGACGAAGTTAGGGCTAGTCTCATTGATACACTTTACAATAATAAAAAAAAGGCTAATTCACCCGCCAATATAAAACAAGATAATTTGCGTGACCTAAGAATTCTATCTAATATCCGCAAAGACCCGTCCATTATTATAACTGAAGTAGATAAAATCAATTCTTCGGTTGTCATGGATACGACAGATTACTACACAAAAATTTATGCACATCTAAATCACAAAACGACATATAAAACTACAACCCAAGATCATACTGATTAGTTTGCTAGCAAAATTATAAAAGAATTATAAGATCTAAAACAAAATGGTAATATTACTCCACAATTATATAATAAATATTTCCCCGGGGCATCTTTTGTCCAAAATTTTATATGAGGTAATAACAATCTTAATTACTGAAATCTTTTTTTCAAGGCCAGCGCAATTTGGAAATCTAAGGGGAATTCTGCTTGTGCGGCGTGCTTTTGGAAATAGCAAAAACTTACAGGAGCAGAGGAGATATTCATCGAAAACTTGTAAGTAATTTTCAATTTTTGTATTGAAGCCTTAAGAAACCTAAATTAATTATCTAGCCCAAATACGACAATTGTTTTAATTTCAAACCATAATGTTGATATAATATATATATATATATATATATATATTTATATGCATTGTCATCATTCTTCGTTTCTTTTTTATAATCTGAGACTCTATTAGCAAAGGCTACTTCTCACTAACCATCTTTGTGAGTGGTTTTCGGTACTTACTTAGAGCTGTTTGTGAATTTTTGGTTAAAAATTATCTATTTTTCGATATTTTCTATTTTTTGATAATTTCAATTTTTTATTTAGGGTGAGCCAGATTAACCGGTATTATTTGCAAAACGGTCCGAAAAAAATGAGTTTCTCAACTTGAAGTAAGGAGCAACATTAAAACTCAAAACAAACAAAATTGGGTTCTTATATGAAAGATTTTCTGCTCCCCCCCCCCCATTAAACTTTCCTTTTTACGTCAAAATTTCACTGTTTTTCCCAATTTGTATGATCGATTCCTGAAGTGCAAATGTCATTTAATTAGAATTGGAAGTTTTCTAAAACTAATAAAAAATTTAGCGTAAAGAGCAAGGTATTGAGAAGAGGGACTCCTTTTTCATTTACATAATTATTTCTATTCTTTTTGAGTTTCAATATTGCACCTTCCTTTCAGCGTAAAAACACTTCCTTTCAGCGTACTTTTGCTCTAAGAACCAATGGTGTTAGTCAAAAATTGGGGCTATTGATAAAACAACATGTTTAGAATTTTTTTTTCACTTTAATGTGTAAAAAAAATAGTGCTTATTTCCTTCAAATATATATTCAAAAAAAAAATTGAAATTTATATATCCCCCTTGTGTTGAAATATATATCCCAATATATATATATATATATATATATATATATATATATATATATATATATATATATATATATATATATATATATATATATATATATATATATATATATATATATTTTTCCTTTCTGTTTCTTGATTTTGTCATCATAGATACAATATATGGGTTCACAGTGGAAATATAAGTGACACACAGTCAAATACATGGGAGGATTGGATGATGGGGGTAAAGTATAATGGAGTTTAAAGCCTTCTCAAAATTTATTTAGTTTATCCAACCTTGACTTATTTTCAACTGTGTTGTGATTTCAGCTCCAGAAAATTAACGAAGTCCTTTTTGAATATTTTTTAAAAGCAGTTTATTTAATCACACAATCAGTATTTAACGAAGAATTTGTCACATCATAGAATGTTACAGTCCTCCAATGTGAAAAAGGAAGAAAAAAACTAAAGACCTATAGGAAATTGGAAAATTCAAGAACCAAAAGCTAATTTATATTGTCAAAATATTGAAAATTTATTCTATTTAATGCTTCATAATGGATTAGTTTTTCTTCACGGCCTTAAAAATAGTGTACATTGTTTCGTCTGTCATTAATTTTCCGGCATTATATGAAAAACGATCAGAAATCAAATAAAAGAAAAAACAATTTTTTTTAACTGAAAGTGAGGAACAACATTAAAACTTAAAACGAAGAGGAGTTATTCTGTATATGAAATGTCCCTCCCTCCCCCTTCCTTCAACCCCTCGTGTTGCAACCTTTGGTCCTTGTTTTTTTAAGATGAATGTCCTTTCATTTTCTCTTTCTTTGAGCATGTTAATTATTCCCTTTCTCTTTTGGTAATCTTTAATTTTCTCATGATAATAGTAACGGCAATTTTCTTTGATTGTTTAGACAGTTAAATTCACGGATTGTAACTGGGTGATTACAAGGGTGACTCACCCTGGTTAAAAATGTATTTTTGGACGGCAATTCTGGTCGAAATTGACGGGGAGGGAAAAGGGGAATAAGTTAATTCATTTGAGCTTGACGTTGCACCCGGTTTGGTTTTGGATTTGCTGGAATCGACACGCTGCACCCAGGAACCTTGCTGGTTCAGAGGCAAGGAGAGATATGTTTTTTAGTTCCTGTTTTGAGTTAGAAATGAAGATAGCAATATCTCTTTATTTTATACCCTTGACTTTTTGAATAGCCTAGGCCGGGTCTGAAGCCTAAAGATAGGCTGAGTTAAGATTAGCTTGGTGTATGAAGAGAATCCTATACTAAGCAAGAGATCTTTCCCCGGGGGAAACAAAGAGAATTGAGGAGTTTAATCTTTATGTTGCCTGGGGTCTCGGTCTGTGGAACTTTTATACCACAAGAAAAGTAGACTTGTCAGAACCATGACAGTTTTGCAAACCGTGAGAAACGGGACACGTAAAAATCTGTGGCGCGTGTAAGTTACACTGACTCCTGAAGTAACGCCAGGTTACTCTTAGCATTAGAACTTGTCCAATATCGGACAAGGTGAAGAGTTGTCTCTTGCCCCCCCCCCCCCGCAAACACCTTGCTTTCTATTATTAATATAAAAAGTTGAGTTTTGTCAGAGTGTCAAACTATACAGTAAAGAGCTTGGTGTTGAAGAGGGGGTAGCCTCATTAGTAGACGGAATAATTTCTGTTCCTTTTAAGTTACAATGTTGTTTTTTATTTTCTGTTGAAAAAAATGTGTTTGTTTTATTTAATGCCAATTAAATAAAACAAACGAATTAACAATTATAGAGCATTGTCTCACGCTGTACGTTAAGGACCTTGGCCTTCATGCTTATATTAATGATGAAATTATCTTCCTCATTTACTAAAAAATCTTTGCAAGGATTGAGACAAAGGATAAAAATTACTAAGCGGTCTTTTGTTTATTTACGTTTTTGAGTATTTACTCAAATACTCAGAGCTTTCTGAATGGTTTTGAGCTTTACTTATGCATAAAAAAAATCGAAGCTCTATTTAAATTATTAATATGATGCTTTATATCAAAGCTTCATGGCTTAAACCGACCATATCGCCAAAATGAACATAATTTTTTTCAGGCAAATTTTTGCAAAATTTAGGCAAATACTTTGCCTAAAAATATTTTGTCAAGCAAAATTTGTAACTGTATTACAGAATCAGACTACTTGAAACATGTTTAATGTTATGGTCAATCAAAAAGTTCATGGTAACAAACTGTAGTAAGGAGCAACCCGGCTCAATAGTAAACGAACTCTAACAACGGAATTTTGATACCGATAGTTAAACCCAAAGAATCGTATTCTCATGCTGATTTTAAATATATAAGTTTAGTCTTGCCCATCAAAATTTATGAGCCTGAGAAAATTTGTCTTATTTTAGAAAATTCGGGTAAACGCTCCCTAAAAGTCATAGAATCAACGAAAATCACATCATCAGATTCAGCGTATCAGAGAACCGAACTGCAGAAGTTTCAAGGTCACATATACAAAAATGGGGAATTTTGTTTTTTTTTTGCCAGAAGACAGATCACGGATGTGTGTTTATTTGTTTGTTTTTTTGTTTCTCCCAGGGGTAATCGTATCGACCCAGTGGTCCTAGAATGTCGCGAGAGGGCTTCTTTTAACGAAAATTAAAATTTCTAGTGTTCTTTTTAAGTGACCAAAAAACTGTAGGAGTCCTAGGCCCCCTCCCACGCTCATTTTTCTCCCTAAGTCACCGGATCAAAATTCTGAGATTTTTTTTGTTCAACACAGTCGAAAACTTTATAGCTATGTTTTGGAGAACGACTTACTCCCTCATAGTCCCCAGGGGAGGGGCTGCAAGTTACAAACTTTGACCAAGGTTTACATATAGTAATGGTTATTGGGAAATGTAAAGACGTTTTCAGGTTTTTTGGTGGGGGGTGTCGAGGGGAGGGGGTTACATGGAAGGACCTTTCCACGGAGGGATATATCATGGGAGAAGAGAGATTTCGAGAAGATGGCGTAGGTTTTTCTAGCATTATTTAAAAAACAATGACAAATAAATGTGAAAACGTTTATTCAACTGAAAGTAAGGAGCAGCATTAAAACTTAAAACGAACAGAAATTGTTATGAATATGTGGGGCTCACCTCCCCATAATACCTCACTCCTTACGCTAAAGTATTTTTAGTAATTTTAACTATTTAATCTACGGCCTTTGTGATTCAGGGGCCATTCTTAACCTCGCTCACTGTGGTATTATAAGACATGTTCACGATGAAATCTCGCTCTCAACGACCTATGTTCGATGATTAGGAATTGCATGAAAGCCGAGTGAACTCGACAAACTGTCTCATACAAGCTTGTCTTTGAAAGTAAGGACGATTTACAAGTTGCAATGAACGGTCCTATAAATGGTCTTCGAGCAATTCCGAATAGACACCTATCGGTATTTGTTGATGAGGTGGTTTCAGTGCCAAGAGTATGGTCACGCTGCTAAGGACTGTAAACACGTCATTCGCTGTTCTCGTTGCAGTGGCAATCATGCGAACAATAAGGACAAACAATGCTGTACTGAAGTGTGCTCTCTGTAAGCAGTCTGTAAACAAAGAGACCATCCGTGCTACAGTGTTAAGTACCTTGTAGCCAGAAAGGCCCAAAAAGAAGCCATGACCAACTCTGAGCTGAGAGTATCTTCGCGGAATCTGAATTGCAGTTTGGTCAATAAACTCCCACTGATTGCAAGCTTGATGTCTTTCAACGACGTTTTGTGCAAAGAAGAACATTTCCTTTCAGCACCCAAGCTTTCCCTGTTTAAAGAGAATGACAAAACTCACCCTTTCTTGGTGCCAGGTTCGAGCGGAGGAAGACTTTCTGGCGGACTGACGATACTAATCAGTTCTCACCTTTTAGCATCAATATTTGTCAAGAACGAGCGTTTCTTTGGCATAAAAGTTACAAATCTGGTAGAATATTGCTGCTACTTACCAACTGATTACAAGAGCCTGGCTTTCGAAAAAATTTCTCCTTTAGCTTTCTAAATATAAATAAAGCTTTCTAAATCTTTGCAGCAGTGTGTCTTGCTGAGGACGTGAACTGTGACCTCTCACTGTCAGAGATCTCATATACTTCTCTCTGCTCCGTCCAATCTGTATATTATCCCAAATGAACATTCGTATACGTATATCTATAACTCAGGATCGACGAGTTCACTTGATTTCATGCTCTGCTCAAGTGGCATGACTGTGAATGACTCAACCCATATTGACTGTAGCATATCCGTATCGGATCATTTACCCATCTCCAACACTTTTGTTATTGATAGTTTTCTCTTTAAAAAAGATGAAAAGAAACGGAAGTGGAATTTCCAATGTGACTGGAAGAAAATAAATACTGTTGTATATAAGGCAGAGCTTGATGCCATGATTGACGCAATCATGATCCCTTTCAAACTGCTACAACAACCTCATAACTAAATTTCTGATTTTAAACTTTTTATTTCTGGTTTCACCTTTTCACTATAACACATAATATTAATAAGAAACGTTGATAAAGATAAAAAATGAAAAATGATCACTCTTACATTCTTTATTATCCGGGTCTTGCCAATCCCATTCTCCATTCTCCACCATTTCTATAAATTTCGACTTTTTCTTAAATAAATTGCTAAATCTGTTGCTAGGATTGCATGTTCTATC
This sequence comes from Artemia franciscana, assembly GCF_032884065.1. Lineage (NCBI taxonomy): Eukaryota > Metazoa > Arthropoda > Branchiopoda > Anostraca > Artemiidae > Artemia > Artemia franciscana. The sequence goes on from NC_088876.1 coordinate 17,490,512, forward strand.
TTTGACATTGTTGGGCGATAATTTGAAGGAGATAAATTCTGTAAGAAATTTGAGAATTAGATTAGTTGCTGTGACATTAACTAGATTCTAAGATCACATTTTAATTTTTTAAGTAGTAATCGAAAATCCTGGAGCAACCTTTCAGAGAGATAATTATAAGCATATTGAACTTGAAATGATAGGTTTTAATTCTGATAGTAATAATTATTTTAATATCTATTTTTTAATAATTCTTTTTATATGTACAGTTTTAATTCTGTTAGTTTTAATTCCCTTAATATTTATTCTTTAGTCTTATTTTTATTACAATTCATATTAGAAGTATAGTTTTAATTCTGGTAGTTCAAGGTTTTACTTCCCGATGCAAATTTCGGCCATTAACTCAAAAACTTGTATAGTTTTTTTGCATGGTCACCATGGTCCGCTTAGCGAAGGATTTCTTAAAATAAATTGATCTATTTTAAGTTTTAGATTTTTCTAAAAGAACAGTTAAAGACATATTAAACATAAGATGAGCAGAAATAAAAACCAATAATAATTCAAGCTCAAACGGCCAGAAATTACAGTTAAAGAATAAATTAAACCCAAAACGGATAAAATTACGTAAAAAATCATGGCAAGCAAAAAAACAGCAGACACTAACATAAATGAATAAATAAGTCAGTTAATAATATAGCTACATTGAAGCTAGTTAAATCTCCCGATTCTTTACCTTTAGCTGGGAGTGGAATGCGTGGTTGGAGATGTGTCATCTGCTAATTCCCGTGTCTTTCCAGCAAATATTTCCAGTTGCATATTTGGGCTGGGTTGACTCTGGCTGATCTTGCAGAGTCAGAGTGGTACCAGGTCTTGAACCCCTACTCTTGGAGACATAGTCTTTCAAGTCAAGCGTGTTACTCACTTGGCTAGTGCAGATCTATTTTATGGAGTTTTTCGTATTTTTTACGAAATTTTAGCTATTTTTTTAGGTTCTTTGGTTTTAATGTTTCAAAAATGACAAAATATATAGCTATTTTAATGTTTCAGAATAACAAATGACTTTGTAATCATTCTTTAACTAAAATTCAGTATATTCATCTACCGAATTAGATAGATGGATAGATGGATTTATCTATCAATCTAATTAGGTAGATGAATATACTGAGTCCTAGCTAACGAATGATTACAAAGTTATTTTGTTATTTTGAACCATCAAATTATTAAACAGTAAATAATTATTTAGGCTAGCACGCATATAACTTTTGATTTCTTTAATTTTTACGGAGGGAGGTAAACAGTTCAATTAAAAGCTGCTGCCTCTCATGGATCTATCTTAATAGCTCCATTATGAAATGCCATATGCCACAAATGATGGTGCTTTGTGTGCCATTTTGGGGGTTGATTGACGCTGGTTGCAATTGTAATCGCTTTAACTAAAAACCCTTCAAGAAATGGAGGCTTATAATCCCCCCTCTATAATAATCTCCCCCCACTTGAGTTCGTCAGTAAAAACTAGAAAAATGCCTTGAAATCCAAGCTACCTAATAGAAAAATGTCATGTATTCATTTTAACCATTTCAAAAATAGTGGTGAAATTTGTTTAGGTACAAAATACCAAAGATGCTTAAGATAAAATACCCCTGGAGCCCTTTACTTGCGCAACAAGGTTGCGCACTTGCAAGGCTGTAAATTCCCAAAAGAAGTATAATCTATATCTAATTCCACATTTTAGAAAAAAAAATCATGCTGACTTCTTTGGTTTTATCGCTTAAGTTTTGTAAGGTTTACGTTGTTGATTTGGAAAAAAAAAATTAGACAGAGCAAAAATTAATTTTGAAAAATTTCTTTTAGAAGTAGAGAGTAGCGAAAAAACATAAGAACATTTTTCAAGAATTCCCGAAATATATTTGCAAAAACAACTCAAATAATTTGACTCGTGATATTCTACACTATCAGAATAATTTTAAAAAATAACTCTTCACCGAAAACCGACCTTTATTAGAATTATTCAGACACTTATAATTTGACACTAAAAGTATTGATATTATTGCAGATGGATTTTTTTTATTTATTGACTGCGGCATTCCTCTCAATTTAACTGAGATTTTTCTGCAAAAATAAAACCAAAAAGAAATTAGTATTTGAAAACTAAAACAATACTTCTTTGAGATAATAACGCTAAGAGATTATGATATTCTGAACGACCAAGCCAATCTTTCAAGTAACTCCGTGACATTAGGTGCTACCAAAGTTACAGAACAAGTTAAAAATAATAAGGCATAATTAAAACATTAAGGCATTTGAACGGTTGAAGTAATGTATGATATTCCTTAATAGAAACTGAAACATAAAATGAATTTGGAAACTTAGAAGAGAGGAAAGAGCCCCCAAAATAAAAATATTCTTCTGAAGATAATATCATTAAATTCGTCTTGAATAAAGGTTGAACCCTTTGCGTAAATCATAAAATGCCTTCAATCTTTTTCCAAGAAATTTGGTCCAGGAAGAGTGTTTATCCATCTCCTTTTCTCCTTTATTCAGGGTTTTTTGTGTCAAATATTCTATTCGTACAACTAGCTACACTATCAAGCCACCTGAGGCCAATAAAACTGCGCACGCCCTCTTCTACACAAATACATTCAAAGCTACCCTCTTTAGTCCCTTGTATGTAATTAAAATTTCTTATAATTCTTTTTATATAACCTCGTCTCACACGTTCAGGAACTACCTGCTTTTCGTTTATCTCTGATGACTGGAAAGCCACTTCTAGACTAAGATAATTGCCAAACTATGCTTGCTAGGCTGTTGTCAAACAGTTCGTGATAACCAACTGTAGTAAGGAGCAACCCAGCTCAATAGTAACCAAAACTCTAAAAAGCGGAATTTTGATACCAATAGCTACATCAAAAGAATCGCATTTTAATGCTGATTTTAAATATATAATTTTCACTGTTTTAGTGTTTACTGTACAGTTTTTTACTGTTTTAAAAGTAGAGTTAAGAGAAAGAGTCAAACTTTAACGTAAAGAGCAGGGCGTTGATGAGGAAGCAACCCCTTTCACATACGAAGTAATTTCCGTTCGTTTTAAGTTTTAATGTTTCTCCTTACTTTCCGTTAAAAAAACTTGTTTTTTTTATTTAATCATAAGAAGGAACAGGAGGGCAGTGCAGATCAGAAGGATCAAAACTTAATTGAATATACCCTATTAATTCTCCCTTAGGTGACAGTATAGCAAACGGTTTCCATCAATAATTTCAGAAGTGTGAAAATGTCAGAAGTCTCAAATTTAAAAGAGAGCCCAAAATCTGAAAATGATTTTTTTGAATGTTTTTATTGTATTAAAGTACGATTTAGACAAATGGACATTAAACTTTGGAAGTTTCAATAGTTTGCATGACCTTCAGGTTTTTACTTGAATTCAGACAAACAGCCGAACTTTAAAATATTGTCAGTATCTTGGCAAAGAATCGTTGTACGTTAAAAAAAGTTAACCTAGCAAAGAAGGCGAGGATTAGCAACAAACACTGGATGAGCGCACACAACTAGATACAGGAACAACGGAGTTAAGAAATTTTATAGCAAAAGAATTGGAGATACACAGGACTGAAAACATTGGTCAAAATGGCTAACACTGAAAGAAACGAGCAAAGAAGTAAACATTGGATCAAGCACAGGACATTATGCAAACCAGTGACCTTTAAAATATTGGCAGCATCTTGACTAAGAATCATTGCACATTGGTTAAAATGGTGGTGCTCCATTGTAGATGTAGAGTAAAGGGTTGCAAGGGGATTCATTGCCTGAAAAAATCCAAACATTGAATGAAAAAAACCATTTTTAAATAAAATTTATAATTCAGGTAAATAATACAACGGCCACGTTCCAGAGGCAACGCTCTATTATTATATGTAGTAAAGAAGCATAAGCCTTTGATATATTACTTATTATTTCTTTATTTTTTCCCCAAAGCTACTTCATAATATACTTTGGAGGGGCTCATTTGATCTAAAATTGAAAAATATAGTGCACTTCGTTTGAGTTGAATGTGAATGGAAGGCAATATACCCCTTCCTTTGCCCTTCTTTTCTAACCACCCCTCGTAACCTGCAAAGACAATCAATCAACATTTAGAGATAACCTTTGTTTTGAGATTAAAATAGTCGAAAGGTTCAACAAATATACCTTTGAGGATGACACAACCCCAAGGGCCGTTAATAATATAAATCAACAATCGTTTGATTATATGTTTTAAAATGGTAAAGGTGGTTTTTGCAACGTCTCATGAATGGCTAAGGGTATTAAGTTGAAAGTTTCAGGAAGATTCCATAAATTAAAAGCAATTCAGGCGAAAAGGTTACGGTATTTACCCAAAAAAACATCAAAATCTAAGCTTACCTTATCCTAGGCAGCATTATCTAAGAATCAATCCAAAATGATTTAAATTGGTAGATTCAGTATAAAATAAATAAAACTTAAAAATCGACCAAGACTCTTGAAGGAAATATTCAAACAACAGTCCAAGAAATTAAATTGAGTAAATTTGATTTCTGAATAGCCCACATAAGCTATTGAGCACATCATAGCTAGATGTTAAAATACTATGACAAAAATGCATACAAAAACCTCACTTAAACTTGCTAGGGACTGTTATTACCTCAACAGGTTTTTTATTCTTGGTCCTATAAAATAGTTCAGCGAAGGATCAAAAAATGAAAACAATCTGCTATGGAAGATTTTGAAATGATTAGTTTCATATGCTTTTGCTTTCACTTTGATGTTTATTTCTTATTTTAATGTTTGTATCTTTCTTTATCAAAGGCAGATGCTTAGGAGCTTTTATCAGGGGAGTAGGGTACCAAAAAAATAAGAAATTAAAAATAATGGCAAAATACATGGAAATATAGAGAATTATGGAGAGGTTCTTTAGACTACTGAATTTTGGAATAGACGGCAGATTTCAAGGTCGCTTAGTTATATACCTACACCAATCTTCCTGTATATAGGGTAATCTCTATAGCGCTAAGATTTAACGTCGCTCTTTACTATTGTTTAAAAAATAAAAACTAGCTATTAGGTCAAAGCAACACTGGCCAGTAGCGTAGGCCCTTGGCTATGCCAAAATAATACTCTCTATATTCCAATCAAAACTGGGTTCTTTGGATGTTGTTAATGTACCTCTACGTCACTGGGGTAAGATTTCGGATCAATAGCAATATGGGACTAGACCCTTACCTTCCCCCAGATGGAAATTAAGTCTTTAGAATTTTTTAATATGGTTTCCTTATACATGGTGACTAGAAAGTGCTGAATTTCTTGATATTAGCCATATTCTAGTTTGGTTTTAGAACCGACCTGGTTCAGAAACTCCAATTGATTATTCTGAGATTCTTACATAAGAAATGGCTACCATTAATTTTAGAGCTATATGAGCCATTAAAACCCCCACATAATAAATTATAGCGAAGGCCGCCATAGAAAAATATGCTGCTTCACCCTACGTCACCTGATTAGTGCTTTCTTTTCTTGCTTGTCCATCTTTATGTGGAAACTAGTATTGATAAGCTATATTTGGCAAGTTTATCGAAGCTAATTTTCGTCCAGAATATTCATATCCATTTGACAAAATATTTTTCAACATTCCCCGCTAGATCAGAGCCAAGATCAAACTGGAACACTATAGTAGTTTCACACTACTTACTCAATTACTTCCACTACTGCTAATAACTCATTTTTCCACCAAGTCACCTCATACCCTGCAAATCACCTGATGAAGATAGGCTAGTTATAAACGGTTCCTCCGTCCCTGTTGTTGGACGGGAAATCCTAACTGTTTAGCTTCAAATTAACATCAAAATGAGTCTTTCAAGAGTTTACCTAACCAAAATCATTAGTACATATATAACAGAAAAGAAATTCACTAAAAAATGGATTTTTCATTGAATAAAATATTGGTACGTATCTTTTTGGGTCGCCCTGTTACCAGTGTAATGTCATCTTTGCTCTCTAGTCCCCTGTGCCAAACTATAGGGACCGATTTATATTTCGATTAAAGTCGATTGGAGATCCAAAGTGCACCTTCCTCGTTTGTGTTCTGATCGCTGTGCTATATCGAAATATTACCTTTTTGGGTTTTGAATTGTCCATCTGTATATTTATATTATTAAAAGTATTTGAACATATTCTTAGATAAATCAAAAGTTTTAATACCTTGTGACAGCGTAGTGGTTAAGACTGTGACTCTTGATCAAGAGTTTTCAGGTTCGATCCCGCGTTTCGCAAGGAATAAATATCTTTCAATGCCCATCTATAATTTTTTTCTTTTGTCGAAACCTCGCAATATTAAAAATATTTCAAACCATTTTTTTTTGTTCTCGAGTCAATTTTTCGCATGTCTTTTCCTTCAGGTAATTTATAAGGCGATTTTTCTTACGTAAATAAATAAAACGCAATCAAGTGCTTCTAAAAATTTCTGTATTAATCCCTTTATCGGGAAAAATTCCAATTTGTATGTCTTATTTTTGTTTAGCTACGGACGACTGATCACACGAAGAAAAAATACTTTGAAAGCAATATTGTTGCTTTGCAAAATAATTATCGACACTGTTTCAAATTAGAATTGTAACATTCTAAAAAAATTTAAGATTGTTTAACTGTTTAGCATCAAATTAACATCAAAATGAGTCTTTCAAGAGTTTACCTAACCAAAATCATTAGTACATATAGCTCCATGGGGTGAATTTCATTTTGTAGTATGCACTCTCCTCCGTCCCTGTTGTTGGACGGGAAACCCTAATTGTTTAGCTTCAAATTAACATCAAATGAGTCTTTCAAGAGTTTACCTAACTGAAATCATTAGTACATATAGCTCCATGGGGTGAATTTGAGGAATGGCTCCCCTCTAGAAAATTATACCCTATTTAACAAGATCATTGTATTGAATATATGTATATATTCATTGTATCATTTATTCATTGTATGAATCATTCATGAATATATATACTAGCTGCTGGGGTGGCGCTTCGCGCCAAACCCAACACCTAGTTGGTGGGGGCGCTTCGCGTCCCCCCAAGCCCCCCGCGCCATTGTAGTCGTGTCACTGTGTCCCACCCGTGAATATAGATAGATATATATATATATATGTTTTTAACTACGTAAAACTTGCGAATATACAGGTCGTCATTTGTGTCCCGGTGTTTTTTTCTTTTTAGTTTTTTACTTATGAGGAAAAAAACATGTGACATTTTTGAAATCTATATATATACAAATAAGTATTAACCCCTCTCTTATGTTGGAAACCAAGTCAAACACAAGGTAAAATTGCCTCTATTTTTCTGTCATTAGATACGCTGTGAAGATACTTACATATATTCTGTCTGTGTTTGCATGCATAGTAAACTTATCAAACTATTTCAGCTAGAATCATGAAAATCTATATCTATCTATATATATATAAAAATAAATTGTCTGTGTGTGTGTGTGTCGAGTGACGTCATGTTTGTGTGTCGAATGACGTCATGTTTGTTGATTGACGAAATTACACACCGGGACATCGGGACGCAAATGACGACCGGGACACCGGGACATCTATCTATATATATATAAACTAGCTGTTGGGGTGGCGCTTCGCGCCACCCCAACACCTAGTTGGTGGGGCGCTTCGCGCCCCCCAAGCCCCCCCGCGCGCGTAAGTAGTTACGTGCCATATTAGTTACGCGCCATTGTAGTTCTGTCCCTGTGTCCCACCTGTGAATATAGATAGATTTATATATGTGTTTCAAACTACATAAAAATTGCGAATATACAACATTTTTGGCTTTCCCACTACTGGGAGCTTTCCGTTTCCAATTGCCAGCAATTGATCTGAAAATGTTTGACCAGAGTCATCGTTTTGCAATCGGACACGCATATTTGTAGTTAATTATAATATTTTTATGTGTGCCCATAAATTAAAATTTTTCAGGCAAGCATTCATTTCGTCTGCAGGAGTTAAACTACGTAAAAATTGCGAATATACAACATTCTTGGCTTTCCCATTGTCTGTCCATATACAAAGCCGTATGTACTAATAATGACGTCATATGCAAACGCTCTTTTTACAAACAAACAAACATGCATACACACAACTCGTTTTTATATAGATAGATAGATAGATAGATACAATACAAATTAACTGCGTAAAACTTGCGAATATACAACATTCTTCGCTGTCCAATTGTCGCTGCATATAAATAGATTGTAAGGATTACCGACCCTCGAACATGCAAAGTACAATTGTCCATGGGAAAAACAATCAGTATTAAGATCTATACCACATTTTTCTAATGATTGACCTTGAGCTTTGTTAAGAGTGATTGCAAATGCTAATCGAATTGGGAATTGCAATCTTTTAAATTTAAAAGGCAGATCCGTTGGAATCATGGGAATGCGAGGAATAAGAACAGCCTCACCCTCAAAAGGCCCTGTCAAGATTGTGGCCTCTATTAGGTTTTCCATTGTTTTTTTTTACGGCAAGTCGCGTGCCATTGCAAAGCTTTGGTGGGTTGATATTTCTTAAAAGTATTATTGGTACGCCTATTTTTAGTTGTAGCACGTGTGGTGGAAACCCTGAAAGATCTATGGAATTTAAAAATTCAGATGGATAATCAACCGCTTCATTTGGTTCCAAAACTGTGTCGACTGACTTGTAAAGGACTGCTTGGTCTCGAATCTTGGTCAAAACAATATTGTTGATTTCGTGGACGTCTATATTTTTGGGTGCGAGAATCGCTCTTTCACTTAGCCATTTATTATTTTTATAATTTTTTAGAATATTCGGAAATACTTTTTCAATCAATTCATTTTTGGACGTCACTAAATTATAGAAATCAGCAGGTAGTTGTATACGTCCTGAAATTGAGTCTATCGTATCATAAATGTCTTTTTGTTCCGACGTTAACTTGGAAATGTTATTTTGTACATGCGACAATAGATCACTCGTACTGTAACTTTGTTCACGATCTAATTCTACACATGTCGAAACAGCAGCGATACGGTTAGGTGAAGGCATTCCCAAATCCTGAAGAGGTTTGTTTGCCATACGTACGCACAAATCTTCTATAATAACTAAAGTGTAGTTATAAATTTCTGATGTAAAATCAAAAGTCATATCTGACGTCTCTAACTGTTTTTGATGGAGTATATCTTCGGAAATTTTTGACTTATATTTTTCCCATAACTCTGTAGGAGCTGATGGAGAGCAAGTTGTTAAAATGATGCCAAACAATGCACGAATTTGACTTGGGGTTGACGTTTCGCACGCGTCATTGATGCAGTTATCCCAGTGTTGATCATTCTCCAATAAATTCAGAGCTTGGCATGCACTACGGTTAGTGTCATGTATAGTACCGTTTACAGTTCTCAAATACTCAAAGGATGTCGGACCGGGTACATTCACCAAAAGCAGGCGTAGAAAGAAGCATTCATGTTGATTGGGGTGAACGGTGTAGAGTCTTCCTATCGTGGTATCTTTGAAGATGGTAGGTTGGCCGTCGGCTGACTTACCCTGTTTTCGACGTTCAAATACTTTATTTTTAGTATTCCACGTGTAATACGAAGGCACTTCAGTATACAGCAGTTTTTTTGCAAAAGAATCATTTTTGCAAAGCGAAAAAAAAGCTGTTAATTTTGTATCCGGTGGATTCAGGGCTCTTTGTTGCACGTTGGTTTCCAAGAAATAAACACGTTGACCATTTTGTAAATGTACCGCTAAGTGAACAACAGCTGGACTACGTTCATGTATCGGAAATGAAAGAATTCGCCAAACAGCTTCATTACTGCTTATGTATCTTCCAGCCTGATATTGTACGATTTCGTTGAAATCTTTGATTTCGGGCTGCAAGCCAAAAACTGCCATGTCACTGCCTTTGTTGACGTATTTACATATGTATTTGATTGCCTTTACGGATTAACAGTATTCAACGTTTATGTGTGCATTAAATGTTTTTGATAATAATGGGGAATATGGAACAACCCACTGGTTATCTACTTCGATGGTGGTACCGTTGCCATTGTAGGTTCTTCAGTCATTTTACAATTAGAAATTTCTCTTTCAACGGTCTTCTTACAATTAAAAATTTGTCTTTGAACGATATTCTTAAATACCTGTGTCCTGGTCGTCATTTATAATCCCTCTGTCCCGGTCGTCATTTGTGTCCCGGTATCCCAGACTGTAATTTCTCTTTGAGTGTCCCGGTCGTTATTTATATTCCCTCTGTCCCGGTCGTCATTTGTGTCCCGGTCTGTAATTTCTCTTTGAGTGTTTTTTCTTTTTAATATTTTTTAGTTTTTTACATTTTTTCTTTTTTCAGTTTTCTTTTTCTTCTTTATTTTTCAGCTTCACTATGAAATACATATCGCCAAAACTTTGTTTTTTTTTAACTAAAATATGGTAGGCATTGATGACCTTATCCAAGTCAAAATCCCAAACCCAATCATCATCGCTATCATTTTCAGTTTTGATATGTTTTGAATCTCGCTGTCCAGGTGGATCTTCATCTAACTGCGCGGTTTTGCGTTCTTTAGCCTCAAGCCTGTTTCCTTGCTGTTCTTTTGATTCCTCGGCACGCTTTCTTTTCTGACTTTCTCTATCAGCAGCAAGTTTTTTGGCATAGACTCTTTGAGCATCTTCATCGGTTTTTGCCATTGTAAGTTCATCAGTCATTTTAAACTTAAACATTAATAGATTTCTACGTGAACATATATGTCTTAAATATCTTTAATGACGTCACCGTCATAGCAAAAATGACGACAACTAACTTCATGACGTCAGTCGACACAGAAACATGACGTCACCTGACAGACAGACACACAGACAGACAACTTATTCTATATATATAAAAATAAGTTGTCTGTCTGTGGATCAGGTGACGTCATGTTTCTGTGTCGACTGACGTCATGAAGTTAGTTGACGTCATTTTTGTTATGACGATGCTTAGTATATTGTAAAACACATTAATTTGGTTAATAATATACCATTTAAAACACCAAAATGAACATGCTGGAGTAGTCACTCGGTGAGAGAGGGTGTCAGAACGGAGAATGAAGGTCCCAGGTTCAAATCTTGGTTAGGCTAAAAAAGGTAAAAAACTAAAAACTAAAAAAAACTGAAAAAAACTAAAAAAAGGCAAAAACTACAAAAAAAACTAAAAACTAATAAAAAAATAAAAAAGCCGAAAAACTAAAAAAACTAAAGAAACTAAAAAAAGGAAAAAAACTTAAAAAACTAAAAACTAAAAAAAACTAAAAAAAAGGAAAAAACTGAAAAATAGAAGAGAAAAAGAAAACTAATAAAATTAAAAATAAAAATAAAAAAATAAAAAAGATAAAAACTAAAAAAAAAGTAAAAAGAAAAATGAAAAAAAACTAAAAAAGCTAAAAAAAAAAGGTAAAAACCAATAAAAAACTAAAAAGAAAAAAAGGTAAAAAACTAAAAAAAAATTTCATCTAAAAAACTAAAAAAAACTAAAAAAGGTAAAAACTAAAAGAACTAAAAAAGAAAAAAAACTAAAAAAAGGAAAAAACTGAAAAATAAAGGAGAAAAAGAAAACTAAAAAAATATAAATAAAAATAAAAAAACTAAAAAGATAAAAACTTCAAAAAAAACTAAAAAGAAAGAAAAAAGAAAAAAACTAAAAAACCTAAAAAAAAGGTCAAAACCAATAAAAAAAAACTAAAAGGAAAAAAAGGGAAAAAATTAAAAATTTATTTCATCATATACCAATTCAAAAACGAATGTATACCGGGATGACGACCGGGACACAGGGAATATAAATGACACAACTACAACGGGGACGCCGGGGGCACAGGGGGATATAAATGACGACCGGGACACCGGGACACAAGGAATATAAATGACGCCCGGGACGCTCAAAGAGAAATCACAGACTGGGACACCGGGACACAAATGACGACCGGGACACAGGGAATATAAATGACGACCGGGGCACAGGGACATAACTACAAAGGGGACGCCGGGGTGCACAGGGGGATATATAAATGACGATGGCGACTCAGGGAATGGTCGATTAGCAATCACCATCAACAAAGCTCAAGGGCAATCATTAGAATCATGAGGTATAGATCTGAATACGGATTGTTTTCCCATGGACCATTATATGTTGCATGTTCAAGAGTCGGTAAATCTGACAATCTATTTATATGCACAGACAATGGGACAGCAAAGAATGTTGTATATTCGCAAGTTTTACGTAGTTAAAAACATATATATATATATATATATATATATATATATATATATATATATATATATATATATATATATATATATATATATCTATATTCACAGGTGGGACATAGGGACACAACTACAATGGCGCGTAACTAATATGGCGCGTAACGACTTACGCGCGCGGGGGGGCTTGGGGGGGCGCGAAGCGCCCCCACCAACTAGGTGTTGGGGTGGCGCGAAGCGCCACCCCAACAGCTAGTTTTTATATATATAGAAGATTGATAAGTTGTCTGTGTGTCGAGTGACGTCATGTTTGTGTGTCGACTGACGTCATGTTTGTTGATTGACGAAATTACACACCGGGACATCGGGACACAAATGACGGCCAGAACACCGGGACATAGGGAATATAAATGACGACTGGGACACTTAAAGAGGCAAGGGTTGTAAGTTATACCCCAGGGGCACATAAGGTATGTATAGAAAGAGTGGTCGTATAAACTTCTAAGGGGGGTCATTGGATTAGTTATCAGACGTTCAACTACCCTTCCTAAGATTCAGATTGATCGGAGGAAGGATAGCCCTCCTAACAATCCTCATTTTTTACGAAAAGCATGTGATAGAAATATTGAGATAACCATTTGTTTTCATAGAAACTTCGAAAAGAACTCATTTAATGGGAAATTGAAAGGGCTAGTGCCCTTTTTAATAGTCAAAAGTGATTGGTTGGCACCTACCACGCCCACCATTTCCACAAACCCATACAATCAAAACTTTGAGATAGCCATGTAGTTCAACGGAGTTGAAAAGTGTAGAAATTATATATTTGAGAATGATACCTCCCCCTCCCCTGCAGCCTATGCCCTGGGCACATAAAAGGTTTGTATATAGATAGGATGATCGTATAAACTTCGGAGGGGGCTCATTAGATTGCTAATCAGAAGTTTTAATGCTTTTTTTTAGATTCAGAGCTAGGGAAGGGTGGATAGACCCCCCACCCCACACCTCGCATCTTCCCAAAATGCGTCTGATAGAAATTTTGAAACGGTTATTGCCCTTTTTAACAATCAAAAGTTATTGGAGGACAACTGGCCCCTCTACCACACCCACCATTTTCCAAAACACGTTCAATCAAAATCTTAAGATTGTCATTTTGCTCTACATGAATGAAAGGTTCTAAAATGATGTCTTTTAGGATGACAACCTTTCCCTAGACCCCTCAAGGCAAGGGCTGTAAATTATGCTTTGGGGGCATGTAAGGTATATATGGTAAGGGTGATCGTATAAAATTCGGAAGGGACTCATTGGATTGGTTTTCAGAAGCTCTAGTGCCTTTTTTTAAGATTCAGGATGATCGGAGAGTGAGTACCCAACCCCCCGGACAACTCGTATTTTCCCGAAATGCATCTAATAGAAATGTTGAAATGGCTATTTTTGTCTTACAAACTTCGGAAAGAGTTGATTCGATTAAAAGTTGAAGGGGAAATTGATTGGAGGCCAACTAACCATCCTTCCACGCTCACCATTTCCCCAAACACATCCAATCAAAATTTTGAGATAGCTATTTTGTTCAATGTAGTTGAAAGGTCCGGAAATTATGTATTTGAGGATGACACCCCCTCTAAAACCCTCAAGGCATGGTTTGTAAGTTATGCCCTGGGGACATAAGGTTTATATAGAAAAGGGTAGTTAAGATGTTGAAACCTTTACATTAGATAGACAACTTTTTATTGCGGACCCCATAGGAAGAATAAACAAAACTCGACTAAAACAGTTCTAAAAGAAATGTCGACACGTAGTTTTCACTTGACGAAATCCCTAACAGCCTTTGGCAGAGTTGCGAAAGGCTATTAGAGATTACATGTTTTAAATGAAAACTTTACATTTTTTCATGCAAAAATTATGTATCGCAGGAAGTACTGGAATTTATTTATGCTGTTTTTGTCCAAACTTTAACATATAAAGAACAGATTTTTATCAATATACTATTCTTTAGACGATTCATCATTTCCTTTGTCATCATCAGTCTCAAGAAGGGCTCAAAAAATAGCTTTGGAATCTCCTTTTTCTTGCAGAGGGCCACAATACCTCTCTTCTTCACTTCTGAAACAAGGATTTCTGTGCTGTAGGCTGCCACTAGCACTCGTTTGTTCAAACCGTCTTTCATCCATTTCCGTAAAACCACTGTGAAACCTTACAATTGGTGAGTTTCTAGTAAACCTTATCGACCATTGATTACTTCACCGAATTTTATGTTTGTTTCTATCCCGAAAAGTAGATGGAATGATACTTTTTTCAGTTGCCTTCCAGTATACAAAGTCTTTGAACACCAGTACTTCGACATTGTCGGGAGATGACTTTTTTCTTGCAGTTTGGATTGGAGTCATCGATTGACTTGGTGCATAATCTTACATTGTTTTCTACTACAAAACGTAGGCGGTCTAGAGTCATTAGAGAATGGCCTAAATGAAGGAAAGTCAGCTCAATTATCTGTATACTTTTACGCTGCTAAAGAAATGAAAAAAGCATCATTAGCATTGGGTGGTTTCAATTTTAACTACAGCAGCAGTCAAAAGACAGGAATGCTGTCTTGACAGTGCCTCTACTATCAACTTGTCTAATCCAACGTGAAAGAAAAATTGAAATTTCACTTCCCCACGGTTTCTGTTCTTTCACTCGGAGAAATCGCAACTTCCATTCTCAGTCACATTCTCAGACTGCAAAATTGTAGCAAGCATATTTCCGAGAAAACCCAATCAATATTCCCTCCCCGTGTAGTCTGATAAGTACTTTTTTTTTAGGTGAAAGCATGCATCAAAGTGACACTGGTCAGCTTCAGCATGTTAGTGGGTGGCTTCCACTTAAAGCCTGGTTGCTGTCTTCTCTATTATGTGATCTGCGTATGCCAATTTTTCCCTTTTTATCATATTCTGTGTAGACTGCACCATTTCACAGAGCACGCTTTTATCCTCCCTCGGTTTTGGAGGCTGCAGTCAAACTTGTTGAGTCCACAGCAAAATGATGGTTTTTTTTTTAATTTATCTATAGTGGTTGGTATACAACCTGAATAAGTTTGACTTGTTTTTGAAGTTTGGAGGCAAATACTTCTTCTTCCTAGAAGAAAGATAGAAGCGGGATCTAAGGAATATATGTCTTTTATCGACTTCCTTCCACGTTTATATACATCCTCGGGTATCTTATTTGTAGAGTTTGAGTTCTTGTCTTTTTCTTGAGAAAACCTAATTCATTGTTCTTAACTACATTTCTTACAGTAAAGTCCCCAAGATATAGGGTTGTACCAACAATTTTTAGACAAACTTTCTTCTTATTTCCATTATTGTAGGGCATATAGTTTCTGACAGTGTTCTTTCTTCCTCTTTCCTCTTTCAGAATTTGCTCTGAAACAGGTTCACAATGAGAGTGAGCATTCAACCAATCTTTATATTGAGTTTTATTGCCGAGCCTCCAATATAAAGAAAAGATTCTTTTTCTTTGTCCGTCTGAGAAGGTTTTCGAAAACTTACCGATTTTTCTGAAAGATAAGGTTTTGTCTGATTTCTCTTGCTCTAGTTTCATCTGCAAATTTCGTCATTTCCCTTTCATACTCTTTTAGTTTTACCTTGGCAAGGTAACTTTTAGTTTACCTTGTGAACACATCATTATATTCACAGCGCATTCCTGAAATTTTACAAAAGAAAAGATACAAATCCCTCACCATAGAAACGCATCTCACACAGACTCGGCAAATTATATTTTTATCTCAACTTTATCAGTCTCCAGAATTTTTTTAAAATATAAATGAGAAACCACAGCTATACCAACTTGAATCAGGATTTAGAATCTAAAGACTTCTTCAACAGCCAACAATTTGTGCTTACGACTTACTCCAGACCGAAGACACCCGGACTTTCCTACATTTATGTACAGTCAATTTTTAAAAATCTTCTCTGAAAAAACGGTTTTAAACCCAAGAGTCAAGAGTCACATTGAAAACAAAGACATTCAAACGTAAAGTAATTAATTCATTTTAATAACAGCTTCAATTCAAAATCAATAGAAACTACTATCGATGAATAAATAAGACCCAAAAAAGATATTCAAATAAATAATTGAATCAAAACAAAGATAACAGACACTGCTACATATTTATAAATGAATCTTAACAAAAATATTAAATGAGTAGATAATTGAATGTTAATGCTAACAAAATTTACCGCAAACACGAATCGGGCTACCACCCTCTAAACCATCCAAAGGCTAGAGCGTCATTTGTGGTTTATTGAAAACGACTTGTTTTCTGATCAGTGCGTTTCTTGTCTATTTTATAATCAACAAAAAAATGAAAATAATAATTTAACAAGGGCCAATAAAGAGCGGTGGTTTCCCCTCTATCTTTAACCCTTTAAGTTGCTTGAGTGTCACTATTATTTTATTAAAAACGGTATATGTTTTGAACGTTTTTATTCGTAAAACATTAGCAAAAAAGGGGAAAAAATCATCTAATTAATCAAAATTCCTGCAAAGAACTAAGGAAAGTATTTCGATTGTTAAATATATAATGAAATTAACCCCTGAATGCAGCTGCAATTTTTTACTTTTAATTTCTTAGCTATAAAAGATAAAATGTTTAAATGTAACGTATTTTCAGCAAGTCACAAACCACGCTCTGGTCTTTAGAGCGGTAACTCTATTCCTATGGGGGAGGAGGAGAGCATCTTATGGGGCATAGTACCCTGACTACACTTCAAATTGATGGAAACAATTGTTTTATTTGAATAAAAAGCGCGTTCGATGCTCCTTTTAACAGTATCCCAAATGGCACAGCGATTATCACCCAGTACACCTCATTGAATAATTCTCTTGGGATATTTGTACATTCATGTTCATAGGTTACCCTCAACTAAACGAGGGTAGGTTTCTGTACGTGGACTTTATCCTTTAGTTATCCCCGTAAAAAGAAGCCTAGATGAACGTGAAGGGTATTGGACAGAACCTCTTCCTCTAATCCACCTGTTTGGTGGGATTCCATTAAAAAAAGATTTAGTATTTCCATGGTAGTGTGGAGATCCCTTATGTTTCTGTAAATAAAACTCGTTCCGTTCAAAGTCCTCGCTAACACTTGGCATGACCGACTGTGTTAGTAATTTCAAGTATTTAGGACTAGTCACAGTAGGGTCAAAAAATAAATGTGCAATCAACCTTCGTGAAAATAAGCCACATCACACTATAACTTCTGGTAAACCAACATGGTGATCGACCATATCATGTAAATCCTCAGGTCCCCACTAGATGCGATTCTGTCTGTTAATTGAACCCTTCAATTTGAATACTGCCTTGTCACTAAGCACAATCTTTATGGGAAAGTATGCTTGTGGGAAAGCGTTACATCCTTCCAAATACCACTCGCAATACTGTACTCTTCGGTCTGGATTCGATCTTTACTCATAGTCATTAAGAAAAAGGACTAATCTTGGAATACAACTTCTCCATTGACAATGTTTGATGATACGATTGACAAATGATCTTGAAATGCCTACTTCACGACAAGCTTGCCACGATGACTTTTTTTTTACTTCTTTTAAGTGTTTACCGTAATGTTTCTTCTTTTGTGGGGCTGGTCGATGCGCGTAGTCTCCTGGAATGGTTCTTATGGATGTCCTGATCAGTTCCATAAGCTTCAAACTTATCTCTAATTCGAAAGATGGTGACTCGTGTTGGTGGTTCTTTGTTACTCCCTACTAAATTATCTTTGTGCTTCTATTGTATTTTCACACTTTCAGTAGCATTTTAGAATAAATTCTCTTTCTTCAAAGTTAAGTCAAAATCTGGCTGCCATCACTCGGTTCTATGAGTTCAGTCTAAAAAGAAAAAAAATGAGTTATCAGCTGCTTAAACGTGTATACACATTTGAAATAATTAACGAATTAAATGCTAATATATATATATATATATATATATATATATATTTAACAATTAATATGTATTAACATATACGTTTTGGCATGAATTGAAGTATTTCTCGCTGTTTATTCTTCACAGAATCATATATTCTATAGGAGTTGTATTCCCTTGGGATTCGTTGTGATTCTTGTTTTGATTCTCTTCTAAGTGCATATTTTGTCAGCGATTTGATGTAATCCTCGCTGTCACTTGTCTTCTAATAGCATGACATAACCGCATCATGACATGACATTTCGCATGACGTCATATATATCAAAAAAAGTTCTTTTCCAGGTTTTCCTCAGTACTTATGTTTTTACTTTAATTACGCTGTTATATAATTCACTATCAACGAGGTATGTTCCATTGCATATACCCTTAGAGTTGTCTAAATTACACATTAGCATCATTATCGCGTTTTTTTTTAATTTTAAGTCACAGGGTAAAAAATTAGCAATTTTATTTGAATTACGAAGTTCTGGCGTGAATTCAATGCCTCCTTTCTATTATCTTTCACAGACGCTAAAATAACACGTTTCTTCATTCCCTTGTAATTTCAGTATGTCATCTAGCCGCAGATTTCTTTGTACAGCATCATTAGCTTTGACATGTGTCCATGCCTTTTGCTTTGGCTGATCAGATTTATTCAACGCCTTGTATAATTTCCCATGGTGTCATTTATACATTATAGTAATAATCGAGTTATTCTTTAGTAGTGATTGCATAATTATCGTCCCATTATTTAGTTTTAAACCAAATTCAATGTTCGAGTTTGCAATTCAATGTTATTGGTTTTTGTTTCTTGTTCCATGTATTCTCTTGGGATTCGTTGTGATTTTCAAAGTTGCTTCTCTTCTAAGCACAGATTTCGATAACAATTCGATGTGATAATTGCAGTATATTATTTTCCAACCGTAGATTTCGTTCATTTTCGTGGATCTTTACATAAGATGTTTTTCCATACCTTTTGCTTTAGCCGTCTAGATTCATGCATAACCTCGTATAATTTATTAAGACGTCATAGATACAAAAAAAATCTTTTTCAGTTCCCGAATTCCCTTCCGGATTCCCTTTGTAGTACTTCCAACTCCACTCCCCGATCATCTCTATTTCTCTTCAACAAAATAGAGACATCCTCATCCCCCTTAAGCTCTTTTCTTTTTCCATGATTTGGAGCTAATGAACAGGACTCACCCAGAATATTATCACCCAGAATAATTCAAATTGTGTCTCTGTCTACACTTCTGTTTTCTCTTCTAATTTTTCTGTTTTTTTTATTAAGTTAAATTAAACAAATCAATATCAAATGGGAATTAGACTCGAGTGTCTGCTATAGCAGACTGGCTTTTTAAATTGTTCCTTTGTTTCGTAGATCTTTTCTCTCTTTTAGTTTTCTTTACTTTTCCTGAGGAAGTAAATAAATTGTCACTGGATGGGAATGAATACCTGTGATAGTTTTTTTTTCATATATTGACTCTAATTTCCCAAACTTTTATGGGAAAAGCACACATTCTCAACTTAGTTTCAATATTGTGTGGTATACTAAGCGCCTCATTCTGGTCCCTACTTATCGATGTCTCATTTTGGTATGAGGTTAACCTCATACCAAAATGAGGTTAATATTTTGATGTTCAACCTTTTTTAGGAGGGTAAATGGAAAACCATGATTTTCAGAGGCATTTTCATTTGGAACTCGAATATAACGTGTCTCCTTTTCTAGACAGGATGGTCGGCTATTTTCGTCTCTCCAGCTCTCGTATGGAATGCCACTATCCCCAACTGTCACAGATGTTGCCTGTAGGGATGTGAGATTCCAGATGTCACCAAAGTTTCCCTTCCAGAACACCTAATGCGGGAGTAGGCACTACTTGTACTGTTTTCTTTGGACAGCACCATATTTCTTTGCAATTACTATTCTAACCCAAACTGAAGATCTCTGTTGTACTGATGAGATTACTCCGTACAGACCACTACAAAAATCAATGAACATTTCTGCTCACTGTCCATTTAATTTTCAGACATTTTGTACGGTTCGGTGAACGTATCAATTTTTTCGTTATTATGAGCTCTAGCCCTAGCTATTATTTTGTAGGTTTTCTGAACATTTCTGTTGGGGATTTTTGGGGAAAACACACTAAGGAGCTACATTGATAACAAGTAGCTTCAATTTTATTTACTGAAATATTTTTTTCTTTTTCGGTGAATTGGTATCCACTCCTGGTACTACCTTCTAGTTTTTCTTGTTGAATTTGATACAGTTTTCCTAATTTCAACATAATGGTCTACTAACCTTCCTATTTGTACGCTTGTCTCGGATTGTTTTTCCTTTAGACATAGTCTTAATAGCTTGTTGTATTATACGGCATTTGTTCCATTACATTTTCATTCAGTGGCCAAAGGTTTACCGTACGCAGTAATTCTATTACCAACGGATGATGTTACTCCGGGGAGTTTCTTCCTGCGACTTATTCCAACTTTCACCTTCCATCTTCGTAGACCGTTTTTTTGTGCCTTTGCTATTCTTTCTGCCTCCTCTTTTCGTTCCCTAGTATCTTTCTCTTCTTTCGAAACTTGCCTATTTTGCCGTATTTCTTTTCGTTCTGACTGTTTCTTCCAGGCTGAGTAATTCATAAGTTGCGTAAAATCACTGATGTTATATTTTCACAACAGCCCCCACCCCCCTCCAAATGAATCCTGAGCTTATACTTACGTGACTATTTGGGCGATCTGGATTAAAAGTTCCATTAGTCAGCCTCACTTGGTTTTTCGAATCTCTGTGCTGTCGATATCATTGTCTAGCATACAGCCTACAACCCTCGGGCGTATCGCCTTGATTCTGCATTGCATGTGTTGGATGCAACTAACTAGCTCTTTGCGTATCTTTATCTCTCTCTGATGGGATCTCCATATACACAGGTCTAAAAATTTTCCATGTATTTAAGCTCAGTTCAGAGTATGCTATTCCCTACATTTCAACATCTAGCCAGTTTTCATCCCAATTTGGAATTTCCCGTTCCCAGGAACAATTCTTTTTTTGAATTTTGAGGTTCAAATTTCCAGCTATCTGACTATTTGGGCGGTTTGGAAGTCAGCCTCACTTGGTTTTTTGAATCTCTGTGCTGTCGATATCATTGTCTAGCATATACAGCCTACAGCCCTCAGGCGGATCACCTTGATTCTGCCTTGCATTTGTTGGATGCAACTAACTAGCTCTTTGCGTATCTTTATCTATCTCTAATGGGGCTCCATGTAGACAGGTCTCAAAAATTTCCACGTATTTAAGCTCAGTGAAGAGTATGCTATTCCCTATATTTCAACATCTAGCCAGTTTTCATCTCAGTTTGGAATGTCGCGTTCACAGGAACAACTTTTTGAATTTTGAGGTTTATTTGCTTCCAGCCATCTGATTCTATTGGACATTTAGTCATCCGTTAACTTGATGGGAATTTATTTTCTTCATACCAATCAGTCATCTTACAAGCTGACTCAAAAAGCGTCTCGTCAACTGAGGTTTGAGGTTTATTTGCTTCCAGCTATCTGATTCTATTGGACATCTAGTCATCCGTTAACTTGATAGGAATCTATCTTCTGCATACCAATCAGTTATCTTACAAGCTGACTCAAAAAGCGTCTCGTCAACTGGCGCTACGTAACTGGCGCTGGCACGACGCTATGTCAACCTTTTCACTACCGTTTTTGAAGATGTTTAGAATAAATGTAAATCTCAGTTAGATTTGTCTTTTGTGAGTATTGAGAGAAGTGAATTTCCGTTGAGACTATCGTTATTCTATTGCATCTATGTTCGACTTGCAAAACTCTTCGATTCTTTCCTTGGGGTCAGTCCATAGTTTCCTGGTTCTTCCAGTTCCTCTCTCCTCTCATAGAGCTCGAGTTTGTTACTCTTGTGAGTACTTCCAACATAAACCTTAATTTTCAACTGATATTGCCTTTTTACGGGAATATCAATATTAAAGCAGCAAATCCCAATAAATTTGTTTCATAAAAGGCTCATAAACATGTTATAGATCTCCTATACTCGAGTACTTAGGGTCTTCTATAGGAGATAAGCATGCATAATTAATTAGGGGGCAACTATAATCTTTCTTAATTAATTGTTGGGACTATGAATACACTGGGCAAAACGACCCTGTTTCCTAAAATTCAGAATCTGCGGTTCAGATACTAATTCCTTCTTCCACGCAGTAGGTTCTGCTTAAATAACAAAAACTTTTAGATCCAAACTGACATTTTACATCAAAAAACATGCTTCCTTCTTTCTGTTACAAGCTACAGCAGCTTCTAAATAATTTGCCAACAATAATCTTCAACTCTGAATATTATACTTAATACAGTGCTCAATTTACTTATATAAATGGATAATGATCCTTGAAAATATATTGCTTTGTATGTCTTTTCTTTTTATTTTATAGCATTTATCTTCCTTCATTCCTTTATTTTATAAGGAAATTTCATTCCTTTAGACTGAAAAACATGCTAATTTCTAAATTCCCCACAAAACTTTCTTTCTGTGATTAACTCTCATTATTCATCGCTTCCATTTTTTCAGATTTCATGGGTAGAGGATCCTTGTAGGCTATGCCGATAAATACTCCTAACTATGACTTTTTTACTGTCGTAATTATCTTAACAAGCTACTGCTAGATCTAGGCCAGGTCCCCGAACTCTCCCCCTCAAATTTGTATTGACACTAAAATTTCTTTCTGCATAACTGGTTTCTTAGAAGCGAATCTTTCGATTTGTTACTTAGACATTGGCATTTACCTTTCAGTATATAGTCCAGAAGCGATACTGAGATAAGCATTTTCACAAGCGGGGTCATAAGGTGATGGAACATGAAACAAATTAAACGTGGCAGTAACTCCTATGGCTCCATCGATCTAGAATTAAACATATGTTATGATTTCTTTGCTCATTGAACTTTTGGAACGAAAAACAATATACACAACAACAAGTGCATGTACTGATGAAAAAAGTAAACTTTGAATTTAAAGTTATTAAAACAATTAACGAGACTTTACGATTAATTGAGATTTGAATTAACAAAACATCTGTAATATATATTTGTATATATCTTAACAAGGGATTAGAACAATTCAAAAACCTTAAAAAAGAAAACCAAAAGTTCGAAGCTTAGTTGATATTGTTGTTAAAAATCGGACTTGCTTTAATAATGAAATATCTTTGAAAAGATCTCTGTATGAAAAGACAGCAAATTGTCTGTGGTTAGAAGACAAGCAACAATGAGAATCATATATAGAAGCCTGCCGCTCCCCGTTTATGGAGAAGTTTATATTAAATTGCTTAAAGAGGAAAAAACTGGCAATTGCAAAAATATTTGCATATATTTTGACAAGGGATTGCAACAATTCAAAAACCTTAAAAAAGAAAAACAAGTTTGATTAATTATATCATTCCCCTCCAACCAAAAGAGTGAATGCATCTTTATTAGGGGGGTTCACAGTGCCTGAGCAATAGTTTTAATGTTTTAATTCACACTAGAAAAATACATGACAATTCAAAAAAGAAAATTTTTTTTTTTAGATAAAATCCACTCGCTATGTGATAAAGCTTACAGGTTTGAACGTAACCAGTTATATAATATCAGTTACAAGGCCCAAAAAGGGATAAATTGTAATTATTACAAATGATGATACGATATTTTGACAAGGGATTAAAACAATTCAAAAACCTTTAAAAAACAACAGTTTCAAGCTTAGTACATATAGTTGTTAGAAATCGGACTAGCTTCAACAATGAAAAATATTTTTGAGAAGACAACCATATAAATAGACATTAAGTTGCGTAATGAGCAAAAAACTGGTAACTACAAACATATATGTATACGTTTTAACAAGGGATTACAACGATTTAAAGACCTTAAAAAAGATAACCTTTTTGAACGCAACCAGTTGTATAATGTCAGTAGGAAGGCCAAAAACAAAATTACAATTATTATAAGTGATGATTCTCTATTTTGACAAGGGATTACAACAATTCAAAACCTTAAAAAGAATACCACAAGTTTGGAGCTTAATACATATCGTTGTTAGAAATCAGACTAGCTTCAATGATTAAATATATTTGAACAGACATTGGTATGAAAAGACATTTGATTGCGTAAAGAGCAAAAAAATTGGTGATTGCAAAATATTTGTATATATTTTAACAAGGGATTACAATTATTCAAAAACCTTAAAAAGAAAATCACGAGTTTGAAGCTTTGTAGAAATCTATTCTATAAAATGTAGTTTCCGTCTGTCCGTTACACTATCTTTATCGTTACGATGTCTGTCTGTCACTAAGAATGACATCAATACATAAAAAAAATTAACTAAAAAAAAATTAAAAAGAAACTCAGAGATCGAATCACGCTGCAGGAATGCATTGCAGGGCCGACGCAGGGACCTTAGTAGTCAAGAAGCGTCGTTAATTCTTAAATAAAAATAATAATAATAAAAAGAAACTAAAAAATAAAAACTAAAAAAGAAAAAAAACAAAAAAAAACAAAAAAGGAAAAAACTAAAATATTACGTCAAAAAAAAATAAAAAAGGAAAAAAAGCTGTAATAAAAGACAAGCCGAGTTAAAACGAACCAAACAAATTGAAAATTATAGCGATGATAATTGAGTTTTGGATTTTGGCATGGTTAAGGTCATCAATGACTAATATACTTTTGAAAATCAAAAACCTGGAATAGATAAATTGTTGGAAGAAAAAGATGTTTTTCTCCTACCACCTGGACAATTAGAAGAAAAAAGGTCCGGTCATATGTCTTTCATAATGACAAAAGACAAACCGAGGAAAAAGTTAAAGGCCCAATAGAAAAACGTAATTTTACAAAGATACTACTTCTAATTTAAGGTCTATTTGGACGTATTACATCAAAAAAGGCTGAAGTTGTCTGCGTTAGAAGACAAGTGACAAAGAGAATCCATATATAGAAGCTTGCCATGTGCCGAGTGCCGGAGCTACATATATGTAGGCTATATATATATTTGAACGTTATAACATCAAGAAAAAGCTGAAGTTGTCTGCGTTAGAAGACAAGTGACAATGAGTGGCAATGATATAGAAGCCTACCACGTGCCGAGTGCCAGGGCAATATATACGCATTTTTTGCATGCTATAAATTTCAAGTGAAAATGGGCTAGCTTAACCTTAATAAATTAAAGCTCTTAAATATTTGGAATTTAATTGAAGCTAAGTAAACTCTTATTTTCCACATTAGAAGGGAGCTAACTTTTAAGATAAAGAGATAAAGTCTTTTTCGCTCCATATAAAGGATCCGTCAATTTCCGGTTAAATGAGCCCCTAATGAAGTTTTTTGTAATGGCTATGAAGTGGTCTGGAAACGGAAAAATAATAAATAACGCATGAAACATATTCTTTAGTAAATCAAAGCACGGGTGTTGATCACGAATTTAAGAAAAGACAGTGAGCAGAGTGTGACAGTGACAGTGACACAAAAGACAGTGACAGTGAGACAGTGAAAAGAGATGTGTTAATACATTTCTACATGTTGTGAACTTCAGGGATAATTAGACTAGCTTAATTTAATAAATTAGAGCCCATACAACCTATCTAAGATAATCGAAGCTGAGCATATCCTGATTTTTAACGAACAAGAGTGGCTAATTTTAAGGTAAAGTAATAATGGACACTTTGAAAAAAAAAACTGTTCAAAAATAAAACAAAGTTTGCTTACAGTAATAATTTGATTGCAAGTGGCTCCAGCAGAGAAGTTTTCTGGAAAATTTGGTGACATGTAAACAAAACCATCATTTTCTTCAATTAGCATACATGAAATAGGTAATGATGTAGGATTTGGCGTAGGATTAGGATTAGGAGTTGCCTATGTAAAATAAATAACAGTCTTAATGATCCTCTGAAATAAAAACCAGATAATTTTTGATTTGGAAATATAATCTCACTTGTCTGACTGAAAGAGCAGGAACACACTCCTGGGTTTCGGCTGAATTTTGCGTTACATCAAAAAGAAAATATCCCTCTTCCTAGACTTAGAAGCTTCATGGACCAAGGTGCTTCGCTTTACTTGGTAGCTAAGGCATTTAGCTTACAATTTCTCTTCTAATTTTTATTTATTATGATTATTAATTATTATTAAGCATGTTTTACATGAGGTACTGATTCAACCCTTTTTACCATGATGAACGAAATTTGAAAAAAGAGGTAGGCCTATTCTACGCAAACACAAAATAAAAAACAATGAAGATAATATTCTACGGATAGTTGTTTATTTATATTTCTTTTTATGGCGTAATGTCTAGCTACATGTCAGACACTTAATGTGATTAAATAAAAAAAAACAAGTTTTTTTAACTGAAAGTAAGGAGCGACATTAAAACTTAAAACGAGCAGAAATTACCCCGTATATGAAAGGGGCTAATCCCTCCTCAACGCCCCGCTTTTTAAGCTAAAGTTTAACTCTTTCTCTCAACTCTACTTTTTAAAACAGTAACAACTCAAAACTGTTTTTAAACACTGTTTGCTGTTTAAAAACAGTAAAGAATACAAAATTCCACATTTTTGTAGATAGGAGCTTGGAACTTGTACAGTAGGGTTCTCTGATACGCTGAATTTGATGGTGTGATTTTCGTTAAGATTCTATAACTTTTAAGGGGGTTTTTCCTCCTATTTTCTAAAATAGGGTAAATTTTCTCAGGTTCGTAACTTTTGATGGGTAGGATTAAACTTGGTGAAACTTACATATTTAAAATCAGCATTAAAATGCGATTCTTTTGATGTAACTATTGGTATCAAAATTCTGTCTTTTGGTGTTTTGGTTACTATTGAGCCAGGTCGCTCCTTACTACAGTTCGTTACCACGAACTGTTTGACTAAATCGAAAAAACTACTAGAAGCATTATAATCAGCGCTTCAATATTGTATTAAATATGGACCAAATCTTAAAAGATAAGCATTTGTACCTTTTTCCAGAAATAGTTATAGGCCAAATTTGATATTTCCTTAGATAGAATAAAAGAGTACTTTTTTGTTATAAACTGTTCATATTCGTCCCCTTCCCTTCGATCTTGACATCTAAATGATTGAAAATGCTTGGTTTATTAATCTAATAAATGGTGAAAGGTGACACTGACTCTATATAAGCTCCTCAAACCTTACCTTGCTTTCAGCATCCCTAACTTGAATTAAATAGAATTATTTTCCAAACAAAAGTAAACAACGACATTAAAATTTGGAACGAAAAAAAATGTCTTGTATAGACCTCAAAGTCCCAAACTTTACGCTAAGGTTTTACTAGCTTTCTACTGAAAGCATCTTTGATTGTAACAAACATCAAAAGCTGGTAATCGCAAGCGTTTTACTCACCAATTGAATTTCAAAGAATTTGAACAAAAAAAAATTGTAGATTAAAGTAAATGCACATAAATAATGGATTTTAATCTTATAACATTGTGAAAAACCGATTATTTGCTTTTATGTAATGTATTAATACCATACCCAGGGTTATCGTGAAACGAAAGCAAATGCCACCACAAACCCTCCATATTAAATTAAAATTTCCCTTCTAAAAAATGATACTTCGAGAAACAGAGCTAATATGGTGCTTTGAATAGTACTACTACTAACAGCTCGCCACAACACCAAGCTATCTGAGGAAAGCACAGCTGTGCAGTGTTCACACTCCTCCTTCACTCTGATCTATCCAAAGCTCTCCTATATAAAACCTCCCAAAAAAGTTCCAGTTCCCTCTAATATTCTCTTGCGACTTCTCCTGCCCCATTTTAGAACTACCTGCTTTTTCTTTGGCCCAAAATCAATGGCCTCAAAAGGACAGTCTTTTTTAGTCCGACATCCTTCAGCCGTAAAAGGAGTCCTAGCCATCTCAACTTTTTTCTTGTTTAGCCATAGAAAGTAGGATAGAACCACTTTTTTCGTACAGCTTACTGTTCGAAATAAGGTTAGTCAATTGATTACCCAAAATGGGTATGCAAAACTATTCCTCTGGAAAATATCTGACAAACGCTCCTCCGGCTTCCGAAGCAAACACGTTTCAGAACCATATTTGATCTATGTCATTACTATCTATGTCGTTATTCTAGGTTCCAATATTCTAATCTTGGTTCGCAGACCTGTCTTCCTATTCTTCGTAACTATTAGCTGTTACCCTAGACCATAGCGATTCTACAATTAACATCTCCACTGCTTCTACCATCTTTGCTAATAATGCTACCCAGATAAATGAAGCTATCCGCTCGATAGATCTTCTCGTTACTAAACATAATCTCTTCACCTTTGTTTATTATTGGTCTAAGCGACATTGTCTTCTTAACATTAATCTTCAGACCTATTTTTGCATTTGGAACGCTCAAAACCTTCAAGAACTCATTCATTTTGCGAATTTTTATCTAGAATACTGAAATCATCTGCATAATCTAATTGTAAACGAGTTTTACCACCCTATTTAATTCCATTCTTTCCCATATCGTTTGCCATACTAAATGAATTAAGGAATAACAAGGCCCCTGGTGGTGATGGTATGGTACATGAAGTTTTTAAATATGGGGATTTAGTTAGAGATTAATAAGGTGGGAAGTTAGAGATAAATTAGTGAAGATTATGAATAGGATTTTTGAAAAAGTGCAAGTACTAAAGATCAAGCAGTGTTCTTCAAGCTCGTCAAAAGCACCTCTATAAAAAGTTTGAAAATGTGGGCCAAACAAAGTTTTTTTATGCCTAAGGTATCCCTCTATATAGGGATGCGCAGGCCTCCGCCCTAATTTCTGATACACAAATGATGGTTTTACTCGATAAAGCGTCTACAATAACGGTAAATATTTTTACAGACTGCATGCATGTTTTGGACTGAGTAGGCCTATTGTCCCTCGCACCAGTATGCTCGGTTTAAACTACATGAATGCTCTTTCAACTGTTTTCCAATGACTCGAAAACATGTCGGCCCTGTTCGAGCCAAAATCGTTGTTTTGCAGGACACAATCCTCCAAACCAATACTTTGCTACGCCATGATAATTAAGAACAGTTTCATTCCAGTGAGACCTCTTTCGATAGTCCATGGCTATTGGTTAGATACGGTCAGCCCCGGGAACAAAAAGCATGCACGCATGCGTGACCATCCTTTTCTGGTAATATAAGAAATGCATTAAATTTTTAGATAGTAGCTCTTGGGTGTTCATACATGTTGAGTATTATCGCATAAATTTCGCTAAGATTATATCTCTTTCAGCGGTTATTTATCCGTTTTTCTAAAATTATATAAATTTGCATAGGCCTATGTTAAAAGTTTTGATTAAAAATATAAAATTAATAGATTTTCCTTATTTAGAATCATTATAAACAGTATATTCTGTTGATGCACATATTCCAATCTAACTTCGGTTTTTAGAGTTTTGGTTTCTGTGAGAAGGGTAACGACTCTTTAACTAAGATTTTTTACAACGAACTTTTTATCCAGGCCTTTCTCAATTGCGAGGAAGGCTTAAAACGCGCATCCGCCACTTCTGCCTCTCCGTCCTAAATCCCCTCTTTTATATCCAAGATAATAACTATGCTTCAAACATACATGAATGATAATCATTCCTGAAGTGCATCCATTAAGACAACGCTCAGGGAGAGGAGAGACAGGGTACAAAACAAAAAAAAAACTTTTTTTAGAGTTATCATTTCTGGTTTCAAAGGAAATATCTTTGAACAAATGTTGCTTAAGGACATCTAATTTGGGAGCTTTTCAATAATTCTAAACAGACTGGTCATCTCAAAATTTTCACTGGATTTCATATTATCTTTCTTTAGGCCGAATTGTAGCTTTACGCCATAAAATGACAGAAATCCTGCTTTGCTGATCTCTGACCACTGGTTTGATCGTGTTCGCTACTTTAAATGAACATTATAACTTCTCACTTTTATTCCAATTAGCTATTACTCGTGTTATATGATCAGCCCTTCGAAAAAGAAGGGAAAAAACAAAGAAACAAATAGACACTCATCCGTGACCATCCTTCTCGAATAATTTCGTATTTTTATAGGTAGGGACTATAATTTTTATATCAAGGTTCTTTTATTTGCTGAATGTGACAAAGTAATTTTCGTGAAGATTAACACCCTTCTTGGGAGGTATAATCGTTCTGTCCTAATATTAGGCAAATTTCTCAAGTTCAAAACTTTTGACGGGTGATTACACCCACCCCCAAAAAAATCATTCGGCTTATAAAACGATAACGAAAGTGCCTTTTGATGCGTTTTTATGTTTTTTTTTGTACTCTCCTCCTTCCGAAAAAAATCCCCTCCGAACATAAATCTGGATACGCATTTCTCATAATAACCAAGAAATAGATATAGCATTGGACAATGAGCTCTTTGAATGCGTGTTAGTTTTTGCTTTACCTCAGAGGTAATGTGCGTAGTTTCAGGTGGTCTTGTAGTAGTAACGACAGTTTGTCCAGGATCACTAGTAGTAGTTCCAACAATTTGAGTTGTACTTCCAGGAACATTAGTAGACTCTGCATCAACGTACAAAAGAACGTCACTTATATATGAGGTTAAATCATCTGTTGCTCCTCGGCCTTGGATACATATCTAAAGAACAAAATATAAATGATTATTGGTTAACTTTGCCTTTTTCTAATATCTTGTTTGTAATTTAGCTTCGCTAGAATCTCATGGTTCGGAAAAGGTTTCGGTTACACAGCCTGAGGCAACAGCTAGGTCTTAGGGTTCAGACCATCTATTCAAAAACGAGTTACCAAACTAATTTGAGATCAGTCAAAACGGGCATTTCTTTGTTAAAAAAAAAAAAAAAAAAAAAAAAAAAAAAAAAAAAAAAAAAAAAAAAAAAAAAAAAAAAAAAAAAAAAAAAACGAACTTCTCTTTTTCTTAAAAGTTAATACTACCGTATTATCTATTAGAGCTAAATTTTACTAAGGTATGCAAAAAAGCTGTTGATTGGCAGAAATAACTGGATAATTTTCAATAATTACATTTTCATCTTCTCATACAAACATCATAATTATATTTCTAGCAAATATTACTACTTGACGGGATGTATAATTATTTTAAAAAACAAGGTAACAACAAGGGTAGTGACCATAAAAGCATAAAATCTTTGCCTTTTATTCACGAAACTCTGAATTTTGTTCCAGGGAGAAATAAACTGGCCTTAAAAATAAAAAAATCTTTGAAGTTTCTAAAAGAGGTGGAATTCCGCAATTATACTCATAATTTCTATTGTAGATTGATTAGTACACTGCTTTCACTGTTTTTCTTGGAACACTGTATGCTTAAAGTGAAAAAAAAAATCATTTTACGCCGTTCTCGACCGTTTTGGCTTCTCGGCTTAAAGACCCTTCCTCTTTTTTTTTTAAAGACATCTGGAAGACCAGTTCAAACGTGACCGTTCCCCTCTTGTACAGAAATGTGGCATATAGATTGTGGTGTTCAGTTAAATGTGAACAATGCTTCTCAATAAAAAAGACAAGTGATGATTATCAAGCCAATGTGTCATCTATTGGATACAACGATTTACAAGTTATATGTGTGCTGCGTATTGCCCTGTTAGTTTTTCCCATTAGATTGATGAGATTCCTTATTATTAAGAAGATTTGAAAAAACTTAATGCACAGAAAATTAAGGTATATCATTTACGCCAAGCACAACAGCCTAAAAATGTAAGTGACTTTTGAACTTACCTTTCTACTTTCCCCACCAGCACTTGTTATCTTTGCGATTGAAGAATACCAGCTATGCAATGAACCTGATTCTGATAAGCTTCCTTGTTCCAAGTGCATATCGTTCCATGGATCATAGAGCTGAGCTTTAATACTCGTGCTACCACCCTCGTCATATCTTCTTGCAACTACAGTCATATCTTTGCCCGAGGCGAACACTCCTTTACTATGAAGATGGGCCACAGGCTCTTCGAGGGGAGTTGTAGATGGTCTTGGGTTAACTAGTCCTTGCTCTCCGCCCAGGTCATATCTGTATGTCCAGTACGCTCCTGTGACGTTAGGACGAAAGTTTTCAAACACACCAAAATCTTGGCTAAAATCTTCGGTGAATATTACTGATCTTGTGGAAATATTTCCCAATATGGCTAAAAAGACACATAAAAAGTACATTGTTTTCAACAAAGCCAAATACATCACTTGAAATTCCACTTCAAGACTAAACTAAGCTAAAAATAGATTAACAAAACAATGAATTTTATCTCTGTTTTAGATCTTTACTGGTTTATCAGTAGAATATGCACTAGGAACTAGTTCGTTTGGCTTAAATCTAAGTCTTATCTGTCTACAGAGCAGTTTCATGTATTAATTTTACAGTTCTAAACTAATTTTTTTTTTTCGCCTTTTCATCCCAAAGAAGAGAATTAATGCAGAAAAAAATCGATTCGTGGGGTGTCTGTTTAATTCAATATATATATATATATATATATATATATATATATATATATATATATATATATATATATATATATATATATATATATATCATAACGCTTTGGTTCTATGAACGAAAAAATAGAAACAGAGAACCAAAATAGGCAAATATCAAAACACATCGAAATACAGAAAAGCCACAATAAATAATAGAGCATTATTGTAAGAGATAAAAATCATATTCAGCTTCCTAAAACAAGGAGAGGAAGTAAACACCTTTGAATCAGAGGAGAAGACAATACAGTCTCTTGAAAAGAAGCAACTTAAAAGACGCAACACCTTTGAATTAGCAAAGAGTGATACGTCCTGCATTAATATTTTCTGGGTTTATCCTATGGTTTGGATGATCCCAGAAAGTTTAAGATAAGCCCGTTTGATCATAAATTCTGATTTCCAGCACATCTTTTAATCGCTAAACCAATCAAACTCTATGAGACCTCTTCAACCCTCTATATACCCCTAAACACCTCTGGACCTCTATATGTTACCAGCTCAAAATTCTAAGATAGTCATTCTAATTAGAACGTTCCAAGGCAATAAAGGTGTAAAACTGGGAGTGATGTCGTAGCTACAGTCTCAGCATTTCGGCCTCAAGCTATTCATAGCTCATATAAAATAGAGGTTTTATCGATGCATCAAAAGTAGCTCAATAGTGCTCTTCAAATAAAAGCCAAAATGGCCTGCATGTATTTTTTCCAGGCAACGTGTTATGGATGGAGTTGTCGTAGAAACTTTGGAGGGGGCTCATTCAGTTAGAAATTGAAAGCTCTAGTGACTATTTTAAAAGTCAAAAATTGTTTGGAGGCAGCTAAGCTTCCTTCTCACCCTTTATGGGTACCCCACCCCAAACATACATTAAGATTTTGAGATTGTCATTTAGTTGAAAATACTCACAAGTCCAAAACACTCTTTGGTCATTAGTACGATCGCTTTGTCTTTGACCTAGATTTGGTCGACAATGAATTTGAGTAAATTGAGTTGGGTAATTTGAGTTACCCCACTTCAGTAAATAACTCGGACAATCCGTTTTTGAGCTCCCTTTGTTGAATAGGCTGGCGTGTGCACTACATCCTTGACCCGCTTTGATCATTGGTGCAGACGCTTCGTCCCCATGCTCCTTTTTATCAAAAGTTCTTTGACTCCGTATATGACTTCTTTTGGTCAGGATCAGAGTGTGACGGCTCCAAAGCAAGGTGATTTAGGTATATTATTCCCAAAATTATGTTGGCTTTTCATCAAATCAGGGTTTTTGATTTTTACTAATTACAAACCTGAGGCTCATATTGCTACATAAAGCACCAATGCAAAAACATAGAGAAAGTGATTACGTCGAAATCATGGAGAAAGTAAATCACAAAAAGTATAAGGTGTTCACCAAAACTTGGTATTTCTGGATTTCTGAGATTATTGATTACTAAATCTCGACTAACATTGTAGTGAACAAGTCCAAAATCAAAGACATTGAATTCACCAACAATGTAAGATTTTTATCAAAGTTAATTTCAATGTATTTCTTAGATTGCTGGTCTTAAATTTGACGATAACAAGAAAAATTTGATTAATAAATAAAAACGGGTGAAGCACTTTACTCGAAAATGTCATTGTTTTTTTTTTTTTATTCAAATTCTTACAAATCAGTTTTCATTTGTAAAATATAACATTCGAACATTCATTTCTCTAAAAAAAACATGCAATGCCGAGATTTTTAAAGGGCTAATATAAAAGATAGTTGACAAAAACAAAGGTAAGACTGATAGGAAATTCTTACTACACACAAAAATCTAACGTAAAATTTCAGATATAGTCCAATATTATAGATGTTAGCTTGTAAGGCATATAATAATATTTATAGACGCAAATACATATAAATACTGGTAATTTCAATTTTCAGATAATTACCAGACCATTATAATAGATATATTTTTATTAAACATTTGTCCACTTTCTTGTTCTTTTATTGTACTCTACTGTAGAATTAAGGCAATGGTATAAGTCTCGTTTTTACTGCAGCAGAACAAGACTTTTTTAGACGTCAAAGACGTTAGACGTTTTACAAGACGTTAAAGGAGAATATACCAATTCATCAAATTCTATAAACAGATGGAACATAGTCTACTCATAAGGAGAAAACATTCTGAACGCTCAAATTGCCCATGTTTCTACACCCATAGGTTCAATGGTCACTTCGTACGATACTTTCTTTTAAAGTTACGCTTTCAGATGAAGAACCGTTGTTAACAGTCTCTCTTAGCTAAAAACGCGAGAGTAAAAACAGTACCTCTTTTGTTTTTACAGTTTTTAATTAAATTTAAAAGTACTAAGTCTGTCTTGAAATTTTCATTAAGGGTACTACTACTGCTACTACATTACTAATAACTCACTACAGAACCAAGCCACCTAAGGCCACCACGCCTGCGAATGATCCTCCTCAACTGCAATATATTCAAAATTTCCTTTTACCCCCTCCCATGTCCTTCTTTATGGCGTCTTTCCACTCGGAGATGGCCTGCTTTTAGTTTGGCCCAAAATGGATATACGAAATAACAATACTGTGTTTTGTAACGTTCATGTACCAACCAACTCTCTAGTGGTATCACTTTGAATTATGTAGAGTATGTGGCTTAATTCCGGTTAATATTTGGTCTTGTTATTCTCAAGACTTCTCATAAATTTTGTTCTCATAGAAAGTTTTAATGAATGTATCCTCGTTACATGGAAGTTTTCCTAATTATAAATTAACATCTGAAGTATCCAAAAACCAAAAATTAATAGAAAGACAAATTTATAACTCCCAAAGAAAAAATATAGATTTATTGTTCTAATATTTTCAGTTGAGGGATGAATTGAATTCTTACTTATCCCAAATACAAATTTCAAAATACGTATTTAGAAATTAAACTTGAAAGTAGAGGGCAAGTATTCTTCCAAAATGTTTGAAAAGTGAAGTTGTCTTTTCACAGCTTAATAAACAACAATTCCTTAACTTGGCTATGAATTCCACAAGATGAAAACTTGGGGAGAAGGGGAATTTCTATCACAATGTGGCAATTTTGCTCAAAAAGTTTATTCTAATTAGTGGCACACAATTTACATCGTCAACATAACACTTTTAGTATTTAATTTAAACTCAAAACCCATGAAAATTGCAAGAAATCAGTAAACACCAAACAGACTGGTGGTTAACATCTTAACTACACGTAGGCAGAGACCGCAGAGTTCTTCACATAAAGAAGCTTTTTCAGGTCAATAGGCTACTAGAAGCCAATATTTTGATATTTTTAGTTGCTAATTTTTATTAGCAAATAATTTTATTTAGCAAATTATTTATTTACGTTATTTACTACATTAATTATTTACAATTATTTAGCAAATAATTTCGTTTATTAGAACTATATTTTTATTTGCTAATTTTAACAAAAAAGGATGCAAGTTGTTTGTTTGGATAACTGAAAAATAATACTTCTGGATAAAAGAGATATTTCCCATTTTTATTTTTGTTAGGATTTATTAAGTAGTCAGTAGAACATATTTCTCAGTAGAACAGCTATTCCTCCTTTGGATAGAATTCATGTAGATTTGCTCACCCATGCACACCATAATCTTTGAATAGTGTCATTCAATGCCCCACAATCAGGTAAGAGAAAGGCTGGGCACCTCAAAGCAGGATGAGAAGGAATTTCAAAAAAATCCCAAAAATCATTATAAGCTCAAGCTCAAGCAAAATGGGAAGGGGGATGGATGTTCCACCAACATGTGATTCTAAGACAGTTCCACGCTGCTATAAGTATTCAGTTTAAGCAATAACAAAAAAATAACAAGCTAAGACGCACTTTAAACGGGTACAGTGAATGGCTTTGTTAAAACACTAATTAACCAGTTTCCATTTGCCTGAGAGAGGTCTTCTACGCTTTACAATTGCATAGAGAACTTTGAATAGTGAAAAAAAATACAACGAAAATATAGTCCCAAAATTATATGTCTGTAAAAGCATATGTTGTTCTATTTTTACAATCCACAACCATGTCATAAGTGTTTGGATAAAATTTAATTAAAATTTATCAGCAGATTATATTATTACAAATTATATCTTATTTAAATCCTTGAGAATTACCTTATATTTGCCCTCCACATTCTAAAAAAATATACTTGCAAAATTGTACTGTCTATAAAAGCATATGTTGTTCGATTTTTACGGCTTACAACCATTTAAAAGTGCTTTGGTAAAAGTTAATTAGAATTTATTTTCAGATTATATTATTACAAATTTTATCTTATTTAAATGCTTAAGAATAATCTTATATTTACTCTCCCAAACTCTACAAAATATAATCACTAAATTATATTATCAGCAAAGCAGGTATGGTTCTATTTTACGATCTACAACCATGTCATATGTGCTTTGGTATAAATTAGATCTTTGCAAATAATCTTATATTTGCTCTAGAGTAAAATTATGGTAATACCCTTTTGGGATAGATAGACCCCACAGAGATTTGGACAAGGTCAAATACATGTTCAAAAAGTCAACTGACCTCTTTAAGTTCCATAATACAGGTTCCATGAACGTCAATAAAGTTAGTAAGCTTTTCCTCTCAAAGTCTATCTCCCTTATACACAGACCCATCTTTTCAACTTTAAAGCCATTTTTGAGGCAAATAATTTGAATCCTTCAAATGTGGAATTCTGATTAGTTGAAAATTTACTATGTTATAGAGAATCATATTTCAGGTTGTTATGTTCATTTTTGTAAACATGTCTCAAATTAGCTCCTTTTACTCAGTTCAAGACTTAATTACGTCTCGAACCCTTAACTTTATTGGCGCTGTAGGAGCCCCGCATGGAGCTTTACTTTACTCGTTCATGTGCATGTTACTGTGAATTCCAAAATCTGGCTAATATTGGCATTCACTGGTGAATGTCCGAGATTCCTTTTTCTCTGCTTAGATTAAATTAGTTTTGCAAATCAGCTTTTTCAGTCTGATACAATCTTTGATAGTAAAACTTAAAAATTAGATCAAGTCAAATTACGGTTTAAATCACAGAAATGGATTAAAAACCCAACCTAAACTGACCTAACTTGTTACCGTCAAACCTTGCATAAAACTGAAGAAGTTAACTGGCAACTCTGACTAAATCTAAGGAGAAAAAAAGTATTTCCGACATTTACCGATGAATGTCGACATTCACTAATTTTGGACATTCACGGTAACATATACAGTGTTAAAATGTAAATTGAAATGTCTTTAAATGATCCAATATTAATATAGACCTTCTCGTGTAAAAAAGTTGCAATTTTTTTTATGCGAAACTTTAATTTAGATAGCACATACATTTTTAAAAAAGTAAATAAACATAAAGGTATAACTTAAAAGAAATATAACTACAATTGGACGTTATACGAACATCGGTTTTTCAAGCCCTATCCAATAAACAATAAATATGGCGCTGACTAACACATTCCCAGCTCAACAATTCAAGATTTGACAGGATTTCAGCCCGCTAATCACCTATAAAACTGAATATTCAAAATTCAGATGGGTAGTTTCTCAATCCTTTTCATAAGAAATGACATGAAATTTAGCCATTTCCTCATTGAATACATGAATCTTTATATATATATATGTCGAAAATGGATCTATTATGCTAAAAAATAAAATTCCTTACAAAAACGAAGAAGCAGGGAAGTTTTAGCAACGTTCTTACGAAAGATTCATCAGTATTGAGCCCTCACTTCCTCTGTCCTAACGGAGTAAACAAATTTCAGTTGCGTCACAACTTTACAATATGCCTAAATAATTGTTCTTCGACCATTGAAAGTCTATAGAAAGGTCCATAAAGCTGTGATTTATTGAATTACTTTGATTTTTGTTCCTAAGCAAAAAGCAGCAGGCAGCATTTCCATCTCTAGTTATTTAGCTGCAATTTTGGTAACTTTATCACCTAATTGGGTTCTTTTCCTGTATTAACTTTAGCACTTTTTTCTACCTAGTTAGATTTTCCTTGAATCTTTCATTTCATAGGGTTATTTTTATTTCAAGGTCAAAGAAATTATACTTGAAATTCCTTCAGAATGATAAGTAAAGTAAATTATTCAATTGCAAGCCATTCAAAGCTGAAAGCAAGTTCGAGGATTTGACGGGAAAATAAAATAAAAATACAATTCTTCTATGTTTACATTTTTCATCGTTCTTCTCTCACTAATTGATTTGTATGATATTTGTTTTGTTTTTTTGTCGTTCCATGATCAGTCGATCGAAAAAATGTTGCGTTGGTGGCCTAGAGGTGGAAATAAATCGAAGAACCCTTTTTTCAACATCAGGAATTATCAGAAAAAAAGCACAGGATTTTCAAATTTCAAACAGTTACTGAGCGTCTGTGGCGAGTATAAAACAAACCGGTGATTCATCACATAAACTTGCATAAAGGCTGTTAAAATTGTGCTGAGCAGACAGCACTTTATATCACAATTGTTCTGCAACATCCCTATAATTATTCACTTGTCCCAATTTCAGTATGATACCTCTTAGTCAGATAATTTGCAGTGTCTGTAAGATGCTCTAAACTCTTATGAAGTCCTAACAGATGTTTTCTAAACTGGTGAGCTACTTTTTGGACACAGTCTTCCTCACTTTCATCAAATGTTATATCTCTCTCTGTTTCAACACCAGAGTCTTCTGTATCTTGGTCCGTTCCTGGAAAAAAAAAGTATAATAAATTCTTCACGCTAATGTCATCAACAACTATCATTTATTCATTTGGATTTTAAACTACGATGTCATATAGCGATCGTACATGATGTGCAGTGTTTTGATTATATGTTTCATTATATATATATATATATATATATATATATATATATATATATATATATATATATATATATATATATATATATATATATATATATATATATATATATATATATGCATGCTCCACTGTTATTCTACCTTTAATGGCATCACGATGAAAACTAAAGATGAAGGTAAAGAGTAAGGCACTGAACTTTAACAGTTCCTACTGGCGGCGCTGATCTCCGTTTCATGGTCCCTCAGCCAGGAAGTCCAATGGGGGGGCAGTCATCCTTTGCTTTCGCACACCCTTCCTCTTTACATTCCCCAGATTTCTCAGTGTATCCATTTAGAGCTGGTTCGACTCTCGCTAAGCATAAGGAATCACGCCACTGACCTCCGTTCCAAACTAAATAACCAACGACACTAGGATTCAAACGCCTGTCCTTACGCACGAAGGATTTTAAGTCTAGCATGCTAATTTGACCCGATTTTGGCAGAAAATTAGGAGATAGCTAATTGGCTTTGTACTTCTGTAAAGCTATATGAATATCGTCCTAGCTTTAGAGATCACATTTGCCCCTAAACATTAAGTTACACAGTCCACATAAAATGGAGGAACGATTATACGCTATTGCATTATTAAACACAAGCCTAATGAAGTTGGGTAAGTCAGTAGAGTTGCTTTCTTTGTGGAAGGGGTTCCGGAAACTTGTGGAAGGGCCAAATTCTTGTGCGCGGTTCTTCCTGTCAGTATCTAGAGAGGATTTAGCTTTTAATATCTCTTCAGCGGGAGGAATATATTTAAACTATGCATGTGGTTAGGCTGTAAAATGATATTTTACTCCCTAATTGTTATAAAATATTTTTATAGTGAAGTAGAACATTATAATTGCATTATAATATTAGGCGGCTTTTGTGTAAATATGTTTATTTTAATAAGATCCTGTTTGATTGCTATTTTTTTTCCTGGCCCAGAGGGTCTCGGCACTATATGATACGGGGGATTCGCCAGGAGTAATATTTTTCAACTGAATCCTCCTGTAAAAATACAAACGTAGCGAGCTGAGGCTGAAAGAATGGCACTAATCTAAGGGGCTGTCACTGGATCAGCTACCCCATTCAGTTGTTTGAATATGGCTTTTGGGTTTTCTCAAAAGAACAGCGACTCTAAGTTTCCTCATGGTTCATTATCATACATCAAAGAAAAGGAGGCTGGTTGATCAGATGATGTCAGGACAGTGAGGATGCAGAACGGGGCGAAAGTGATTATGTTGCCATTTATGGCCCCTTTTAAAAAATTATTAAGGACAGTTTTTTTTCAGGGGCTTTTTTCAGGTTTGAAGCATCGTAAATGCAAAAGTTAAACTTTGGCCTAAAAACTAAGAGTGGATTAAAATGAATATAATAGTGAAAATGAATGGAAATCAAATATATAAAAAAAAGTTATGTAAAAGTAGAAAACAACATTAGAACTTAAATAGTCAGTAATTAATCTACATAGTAAGGCGAACACTGTCTACGCTACAGTGACTACTGCTTCCAATTACTTCACGATTGAATCCTTTCCCTTAAGAGTAGTGAAATAAAAGTTTTGAAATAAAATGCGTCTTAAGCCGTTAGCCGATTTTAGCAACAGTATGGGCCGGCGGGTTGAATTCTTGTGATCTTAGAAGTTTGGTGAAGACTTTACATATATTTGTTCAACCAAAAGAAGAGAACATTTATAAAAAAGATATTCGAGGAACATCAGGGATATTTGAAATTTAGTTTTGTTAGAAATTACTTTAGCAGGGGTCGGCCGCAACGATGCTCCCGAGAAAGTGACAAAAAGTGACAACCAAGAGGCAGTCCGAGCGCAGGCTGATGAACTACACAAGTCCAAGTTACTGCCTTATGATCATCATCGCCCTCTGAAAGCCCATGAGGTTATGGAAAATAAGGATGGAAGTCATATTTTATCTTCGATTAATTTATTTGGTCATACAGAAAGAGAACTTTAATGAAAGCACAACTTCGATTAAGGTACAAAGAATAAACAACCTTAGTAAAGCAGAACTTTTGAATGTTTCCGAACAGGAATAAACCGTACGAGTGGCGTCCATGAGTAAGTGTAACAAATCACTGGTAGAATTACGCTTACCATAATTAGCGTCATAACTTCTTCTACTTTTTTGATAGGTGATCGATCAGTTCTGATTTCCCCTTCAAAACAAGTATTTCCACAGTCCTGGACTGCCAATTGAGCATCTTTCTTTTTAGCTTCAAGCTTCTCTTTTTCCAATTCACCCTGTTTTCAGCTAATAAGGTAAAGTTTATAGCTAGCTCTAGCTGATCTACCAAACACAGCAGCTTCTTTATGATCGGCACAATCTCGGGAGTGCTCTCATAGTTGCGCGTTGCATCAGCAGCACAAGCTTTAGCGTTTAGGGTCTGCTCCTCTATACGGGCTTGTATGCTAGTCATCAACTGAGCTGAACGAGAAAATCCTCGCTCCGCTCCTGTGCTTCCATGGTAGAGCAAAAGAGCTGCTCTAACTACTCGACCCAAGACCTGATTTTTCAAATCATCACCTGGTGTCTTCAGTTCTAGGATCTTTTACAAATCTATTCATCTTTTGCCAATCAATTCATTACTGTTCGTGGGTGGTAACATAGGGTCTAACTGCAATAATAACCATCCTCCCTGGACTTTATCTATGTTCGTCTCATCTGATATTTTCTTGCGAAGTAGAAAACATCACTGCAACCCTTCGACTGAGAATCTGGCTTAGGAAGCCTGAAGAACCTAAAGCTTCAGATAAACTCGTTGTTCTCAGGGTATTTTGCCAACAAATGCTGTACAGCAGCTTTGACGTGCTTTCTAACTCCTAGGGAAAAAAGTTTCCCATCTTTCTGAATCGCTTTTGAAAAAGCAAGAGCTGCCAGGATCCACTCATTAGACAAAGGTTGCTCTAGATATGCTGCTGCAGCACTGTGTACGCTTTCAACCCCCACGGCAAGGTGGTAGTTGACATCATCGGCAAAAACAATCTGTCCAAGAAGAACTGTGTATAAGCGACAAAACTCAAAATTCAGCACATGAATCAGCGGCTCTTGTCGTTGATAAACTCCGGTGAATACAGTAAAGGTACTTGCTGAACTCACAACAAACTCGATTTTAGCTTTCATTGTTGACTTTCTTAGCCAACTGACAATTTTCAGATACTTCGGATCTGAAATAAATGCTTAAAGCTCTTTTACTTTGACTATAATTCCAGAAAAAATTCAGTCTGAACAGGCCATTGCTCGATCAATCGGTTTGCAGATTCTCCTATGGTAAGCCACCAAGTGTGAACGTACTTTACGAACTTATGTCGCGGAGCCTTAACTTTTAGCTGACACTGGCTAAAATCGTCAAAACGAGCAGACCATCCGCTGAGTAAATGGTAAACAGCAATTATCATATTACAACATTCCTCCCCGAGTTCCTGTAGTCCTTTTAGGAACGCATTATGCACTGCGTGGATGTTGTCTAGTCTAGTCATGTCGTATCCAGTTAATTCAAGGCTGACCTTTGGAAAGGATTACTGTGATCACATAGCTATGACGAGGATGGACTGCATGAGTAAAATTTGAAAGGAAAAATCCAAGAGTACTTGAAACTGAAATTGGAGAACTTAGAATTCGATAGTATAGAAGATGGATGGGGAAATTTTGGGAAAGTAGTTTGCAAATTAGAATGGAGAGGAAAGCTAGAAAAAAAAACAGCTAGAAAATATTAGCAAAAACGATATAAGCTTGATAGAAAAGAAAGGAGTTTTGTATATAAGAAGATTTCAGGGATAAATCTTACAAGAATAAGACAAAAGTAAGGGAAGAACACAAGGTACTAAGCATATATTTAAGAATATGTGAAATAGAGGATGTGATAAAAAGCAGGGGATCAGAAAGACGAAGCCAGGCAGCACAATAGTACAATACTGTACTGGCATGTTGAGCACTCGAGAGGAAGTCATCGATCTCGATTTACCTCAGGAAAATTAGGAATAGGGTAAAAAAAATAGAATAAACTATGATAAAGGTGTAGTGAGTAGTATAGAAAACAATGAGATAATGTTTGATAATCTGGAATTTTAGGAAAATTTACATAATAAGGAAGGTTTAAAGATGGTGAAAAAAGGCCTGAAAAACAATAGGGCATCAGATACTGATATCATAGTAAAAGAATTTTTGAGACACAGGGGTTAAATAGTTATAAATAGGATACCAAAAATCATGAATCCGATTCTTAAATAAAGGGGAAGAACCTATAGATTGAAGGCAAACTTTAATTAAATCTATTTATAAGTAAGGCAAAAAAGTGAGTTTAGCAACTATAGATGGCAGCAGATACCGAAAACCAAGAATGAGATTTTTTTATAAATAGGAAGTACTTTGTGCTTTGGAAAATCCG
Source organism: Artemia franciscana (assembly GCF_032884065.1). Taxonomy (NCBI): domain Eukaryota; kingdom Metazoa; phylum Arthropoda; class Branchiopoda; order Anostraca; family Artemiidae; genus Artemia; species Artemia franciscana. Next base: position 17,534,336 of record NC_088876.1, read on the forward strand.
ATGCACTGGCCAAATTTCAGGAGTAATAAAATAACTTATCATAATGATAATTGTTTAACTAAGTGATGTTGGATATTAGGTTGCAATAGAACACCAAAGATCGCTGAAGAGACTTTCATAAGATCAAGAATTGAGAAGCGTCTGAATTAAATTAGATCTCCTCAGTCCTGAGTTTTATATATTAGAAACAAGACTTTGGTTCAGCTGATACAAAAGCTCATAGTGAAGGTCTTATCCCTATAAAAGTATTATTTTGACACTATTCGCGCTGGAACTATCACTCCGCATGTGACGCAGTTTAGCTGTAACAGACAAGTTTTCGAATATAACTTTTCACAAAACAAGGAGTTGGTTGGAAAATAAGGTGGCTTTTCTAGTTAAGTAAATGAAAAACATTAAAGGATTGCGGGCGCTCTGAAACATTCTTCAATTCCTCCCACTTCTCTTTACAAGTACGTATATAAACCCCCTCAGTACCATTCTTGTCGCTTATTGTAACTACGCACCTTCAAATGGAGGAAAGTTAGGGGAAGAGCTAGGTGACAGTCTGTTTCTTTTTCTTTCTTCTTCTTCTTTTTTTAAGACCGAATTGGATGCGCTATGGTCAAATCTATATATTTAAAGTACCTATTTCAGATTCAGTATCAGAAACGGCAGCGCTGAGACTTGATGCCGATGACATGGGTAAGCTTCCTGAAGATGGCCGACGACCAGGGTTCTGACCAAGTAGGCTCTTGCTTTTCTGCGGTTTCGTAAATTCGATGCAATTCTCTTCTTGTGAACTTGATGCCCAAGTAAGCTCAGTTTTAATTTTGTTCAAAGTCTGATAGAGGTTATATAGGTCCGCAGCTTGTAAATTACGGATAAAAGAGCGAGACTTAGGAGCGACATTTCGTTCTAAATCTGAATCAAATCCAACCTAAAAAAAAGCATGTATCAGCTGAGAGCCATCATTTTTGTTGAAAAGTAATTTAGGACATGATAGGGTTAATCAGGCTCAAAAATGAATAAAATGTGTGACAAGAAGAGATAGGTCTGGATAAAGCGAGGGATAGGGGTCAACATGGTACCTTTTAGTCTCACCCCCGTCCTCCGGGAGAATCAAATGCTCTGAACCCACCCCCCTCCCTCCTCTCACCGAGAAGAGCTTGCACAAAAAAAGAATGCTTGTATATTTCAAGCAATTATTTTTCTTCCTCCCTATACCTCTTAAAAAACAAAATAACTGGAATGATATGACACCCCATCAAAGGTCTTTTGAAACTCACCTGGGAGAAGTCCAGACTCGTAGCAGGAAAGGGGGTCAGAACGTTTTTCCCAGGGACTAAGAACCACGTATTTAAGCCCGAATTTTCTTATTTTCGTGCTCCAAAATGTGTTTTCTCCAATGTTCCAAGGCGGAGTTGTCGGACAGATCGTAGATACTTCTTACATTTACCCTTGCAGATAGCTTATCTACCTTCTTTGAGCGATGTCTAAATGTGATCGCCATCTGTTCGCTGAAACTATGTTTTCAATGGAATTCGCAATGCAAGGATCTTGAACAAAACAAAAGTGTAATAGTTTGGGATAAAGCCAGATAAAAGAATCGTACGATACATGTTTATCACACACGCGTAGGAAGTAACTGAGCGTAGGAAGGTCCTACCAGGGCCAAGATTACGGAGACTGTCAAATTAAGTTCTTCTAGTCATTGTTTTCCACGGTCATTTTAATGCGCTTTTGACATTGTTCCATACCATACATTAAGTGAAACAAATTTATATATGGATTATATACATATTATCAAAGAGTAGAAGTGGAGAAAAAAAAAACTATTAAAATCAGTGTGGCCAAGTGTCTGACACGAGCGCAGCAAGGGAAGTAAAAATGTGCCATCGGTGCATTTTCGCTACATATATTTGGGTGGAGTACAAAATTTAGGGGAAATTAGATAGCACATGAATGAGTGCAAACAAAAACAAGGGTGTCAGAGACAATGTTACCAGATGGGCGCAAACTGTGTGCATTTTGCCTTTTAGAAAGCTACAACTGAGAATTGGTAAAATTCATTCTTCAATGAAAGATTCCCACACCAGATTCCGAAATCTCAAACAGTAAAGTAATTTTCGACAGCTTACATGCACTTTCGTGGTCAAAATTTTCTGTTCTGAGTCTTTAGTTCAACAAAAAACATATTTTTATCAGTTCTCTGGTACGAGAATTAAATGAAAGCTAGAACTAAAAAAGATCTAACAAAATAATACTTGCCAATATTTAAGGTGGTATTTTACATTACTTTCTGACTAATATACAGAATTCGTCCTTATCAACAATGGAAATTGAGATAAAAGAATTAAAAAAGAAATAAGTATTCTGTATATTACAGATTAAATTATATGAAAACGAGGAAGTTGAAGGTGCAATTGACAAAGATAACTATTGGATGGGATTTACTGATGAAGAAAAAAAGAGAAGCGCGATAGTAATGCAATGTAGTCCACAATGTCTCTCCAAAATGTCATTTAGATAAGTGACATCAAATTCTTCTTCCTTATGCAGTGTTTTTATGACATTGCAATTCTAAGCTTCAAGAAGGTGCAAATTCTTGAACTGAATAACGAGAACGAAATTTTTTCAGTTTTCAAGGATACAAATTAGAACGACAAGAAAAACCGAGTCAAGGATAAGAAATTAGACTGGCTGTTATTAATGCAATTATCTTTAAAATTGCCGGCGAAAAACAACGTTTTGAGATTTTTTTTTTTTTCAGGGTCTCGAAACAGAAGCCAATGACATACATATGAGACAAAAATCTACTTGACAAGGCCTTTAAAAGTACCGGTTGTTTTTTTAATTGTGTTTCCCTTTTAATGAACTTCAGATCAGTTTTTTACATTTTTTTAATCAAATATAAAATTTATCTTCGACTAGTATTCGAGATCTTTATCGAAGTTAGGTGACAAAGAAATAAAGTATAACTTTAACTTCTTGAAAACAGCAAACACTCCTTTCATGTCATCCAAATTTCCTTGAGAATTTCGTCATCATTTTCATTCTCATCCGTTGGTTTTTTGATGTCATAATACATGTCATTGGCAAATTTATTCAGCATAGCGGATGTAGGATCGAGGTCCCTGCAGCCCTTTCCCTGGCAATTTTGTCAAAGTTAGATGGTCACAATAAAATTAAACATTTTCAGCTGCATCCTGTTTCGAATTTTTTGCTGGACAACACTCGTAAAAGATAATACTCTCTCGACAAAGGTATTGTTGATTGATAAGCTTAAGACTGAAAGAGCTGCTTGAGCTATGTCGAAGAAAGGCCTACGATTCAGCTTGTCTTTTTAGCTGCTAACGCCAAACAAAAAATGATTTTGCGTTCACTTGGACGTCGTCTTGGAATAATTCCACCCAGTCCACCTGAAGCAAGTTTCGACACCGATTTTCCAGCTCACAAGGTCACGCTTTTAAGAAGAGAAAGTGGCAGCTGTTGGAAGTTTGACCTCACAGCAGTATTCAGACAAATTTGAGGAGAGAAAACTTTGATCTTCTTCGCAGTTTTTATGCAAGATCCGTCTCAACAAGACGATGATAAAAAAAATTCGACTTCTTGTAGAAAATAAAATGGTCAGCCGAAGTTTTTTAGAAGAGCCAGTTTATTTTCTGAAATTCGCTTAGAATCATCTTCAAAAATAACAAGCATAGTTTATTTGCTTCTTTGTATATGTCGTTGAGGACTCGGGCCTCAACGAAATCGCTCAGTGATAATTGCTCGCTCAAAATGTGAGGATAGTTCAAGATAAGAACCAAGCACCTTTACTACCGCACGATATCGTGAAATCCAGCAAGTGGACGAGCGCTGTACTATGATCTAATCTTTAGTTCCCTCATTTAGTAAGGCGTAAAATTGTTGGTAAGTAGTGGGCTCACACATTGGGCTAATCGAAATACGAAGAGTAAGTTTGCAGAAGCATTTAGTCAATTGATGACGGTAGCTCTAATCCAGCTTTTGATGTGCAAAGATGAAGAGAATGGCAAATACATTAATTAGCACAATATCTGGGTTTCCCGTTTTTTAACGGAGTCGTGGATATAAAGAATTGTCAATGCCAACCATATCACTCGCTCCACCAGTGCCTAACCTTACGCATTTCTTTACTTCGATCCCTATTTCCTCGTGGAAGTCACATAGTGTATTTATCAAAGCTAATGCAATAGCGCACAAAACTTAAATGAGTCCCCGAAAAGCAGTGTTGATCATTTTTAACTTCGCTGACTGATATCTAACATAAATAACAAATATAGATAAAAATAATGATAATATAAATAGCAAATATAAATAACTTCTTGTTAAGAATCAAATATGTGTTAACCCTATAGGACTACAACATTCCGATGCCCTCTAGTGTAGGTGTTCTCTCTGGTGGTAATATTCTTCTCATCTCTGTTTTGTGCTTCATTCCTTCTGCATGGCACTTAAGATCAGCCAAGTGAGCCATTAAAGGGAATTTATTTACTGGGCAGTATGCAGAATTAGCATCACTATCAATAGGTTTCAGCCATGCTTTTAGTTTATTCAGCTTTTCCCACTTTGTTTTTTTTTGGTTTTTCACATTGACGATAGTACAAGCTTCGATAATTTAAAATTTTTGGTTTTCATCTCCATCGTGGAATCTGGAACGATATAAAAATATCTAATGGTTTCTGAAAATTCCATCTGTGTTCATTGACATATTCCTGAATCTGGCAATGCAACTTGCCAATAAAGACTAAAATTTACAGATTTTGAGTTTTGGCATTGTTGTTGTGAAAGCGAAATGCGCCCAATTTGTGCCGAATTTTTTTGACATGTGCTAAATCGGCGCAATGCGCCAATTTGAAAAATTCAGTCCGCAACCACCTCAAAAAAGTGCGCAAATGGCGCAAACGTGCACCATCTAGCCACACTGATATAAATACGCACATCGTAAAGAAATGACGGCAATTGGCGAAATTTCAGGTTTCCAAAGTGGGGCTCACATCCTACTTGGGGCTCGATTGATCTTAGAGGAGATAGAGACATTCGGGGACAATCCAAAAATGTTGTTGAGATATTTGTAGCATTTCAGCCTTCTTCCTGGTTAATTCAAGCAACTATAAAAGAAGCTAATGATAAAGAAGAATCGCATATCACTATCACCAAAGTGTCAACATTATCTATAAGTAATTTTGAAAGAAAAAAAACGTACGATCAACTTCATCTAAAATCGGTTTATCTTGGTCATGCTTGATGTTAAGCCTTTAGGATGATGTTTTAAATAGACAATAGGAAAATGAAAGGATTTACCGAAAATTATTGTAGGGTAACACTTGAGTTCATGACCACTTTCACTGTCGGCTGCCAAAGCTAAAGCACCGTATTGTGAATACGGGCATGAAAGTATCAAAAACATAAAAACAGAACTCATTTTTTCGTTTCTTAGCAAAAAAATAAGGTTTTTACTCGTTCAGTAAGGAGCTGTGCATGACACATTATTTTTGCTACGACACCGTAAAAAAAACATTTACTAACAATAAATGGCTGAATAGAATAGATTGCATAATAAAAATTCTAGTAAATAAGCCTGAAAGATGTAGGCTCAAGGAAAATCCGAGATTTTGTTCTGGGAGGGGAGGTTAAAAAAACACATCAAAATTTGTGTATATGCCTTTTTGGAAATTTTTACGAGCCAGACTAAATTTTCGAGGAGGGGGGGAGTCGAACCCGGGAATCCCAGCACTGGATACGGCCTTGTGTAGCCTATAACCATGAACACGTAGGATTTTGTTTTGGGGCGAAGAAGCACATCTTTGGATAAATACCGTAGAAACAAGCGAATGTGGAATATACGGGTAAATCGCCATATTTCAGGGGGAGAGAGGTCCTAAGTCTTCTTCCCCCCCCTTACGTACATGCCTAAACAGATGTTTCCATCTTATAGTAGCTTTGCAATTTTTATCTTTTGCATTTCGTTCATGGGTTATATTTTTACTTTTCGCCTTTCATCCGAGAGATATATGTATTATTCTAAATATTTTTCTTCGCTGATGCTGTTAAAGCCAAATCCAGTTCTAGTCTATTGGAAATTCCCAATTCTTGAATTATTTGCTTCATCATGACAGACTACCCGTTCTACAATTGGAATAGCAACCCAAACAATTTTCGGGAATCAACTTTTATGATTAAAGTTTCGTCACATAACAGACCTCATGACTTGTTTAGTTTGAATTCCATGTACGCTTCCTTTGGGTCTAGAGGGGGTGGTAATAGTGCCCCTCCCATTACGACAGTATTTTTCTACGTAGTATAGATTATTACACTCACATGCCAACCAGCATCAGCACAAAGATGGAAAAGGTGAGGCGGGCATCATAAGCCTCGCCGGGAAATTTCTTGGGAGGGGGGTAGAGCGGCGTTTACTAACAGGAGCTTTTGCTTCAGCGGTTTTAAATGGTAATATTTCTCTTTCCTATTGATACATAATGTTTCAATGTTTTTAATCCGGCGTATACAATGTATGTAGCATCGGAGCAGTCTATAGTGGATAATGCAGTGGTTTCAGCAACGTAGAAGATCAAAAGTCACGCAGAATTTCCATCCACGTGAACAATAATAACTCTTTCCGTCCTACCACGATTTTTCAGAAAAAATATTGTTAAGGACCTGATTCAACAAAACTACATTCCATCGGGTATTTTGACTTAATATTCAATTTTTAGCCAAACTTTTAGTTGCAATCCAAAATTGATAGCTTAGACAGAAAATGTGAAAAAGCAAGACGCTACCAATCGATTTACAACAGCAAGAAATCGGGATTTACAGAGCCGGTTCCAAACGTCGTATTTTGGTTCGGCCTCAGCATGAATTGAAAAACGATCAGAAATCAAATTAAAAAAGAAAATAGGCTTTTTCAACAGAAACTAAGGAGCAATGTTAAAACTTAAGACGAGCAGAATTTATTCTTCATATGAGGGATGCCGTCCCCTCTTCAAACCCTCACTCTTTACGGTAAAGTTTGTCTTCTGTCCTGGCTCTTTTAGAACGAATGCTGAAATACAAGCGCAGTTAAGCTGGAATAAGAGCCTTTTTTAAAGCACTAAAAAAAAAACTTTAGCGTAACGACAGAGGGGTTGAGGAGAAGGCAGTCCCCCTTCATATACGGAAAAATTCTTGCTTCTGCTAAGCTTTAATGTTGCACCTTACTTTCAGTTAAAAACATTATTATTTTTTCTTTAACATTATAATAAATTACCTTTCCGTCCATTAACGCACGTGGCACGAGAATATTTTCATTCATATTCGCAACAGCTTTAACAAATCGATCCATGACCGAAACGATACTTTGTTGGGAAAACTCAACTGCTGAAGAATCAAACGACATCTTTTTCCTGGCACAGTTTCCACGACTAGAAAATAAAGTTCATGAAGAAAAGTTCATCGCACTTCCTAGATGCTTGCAATCCTACAAAGTATGAAAGTCAAATTGTCAGGTCCAAAAAAGCGAAGAAAATTCGAAAAGAAGGTTTTGATTTTAATTTGTCAATCGTCCTTTGGGGAATAACCAACAAATTTTGTTGGCATTAATCATAATTTTTTGGGTAGTCTTACTGGAAGCAAAAAGTAAATAGTTAATCAAGTGCTTTGAGGCTACAACTTTAAAAAATTAAGAAATCGAATTGTAAGATCTACTTCTGAGAGGCTCAAAGAAGAGTTTTATTCCGCATATTATTCTATTTTATTCAACCTGACATTGTTAAATCTCCCTTTATTAAGATCCGACAGACTAAAAATGTTAAGATTTTGCTCAGCGTTTGTTTAAGGCAGAGTCAACACACGAATCTTGACTTATTAAAGAGGATGGGTGTCCCATCTGTATACTCCCCTCCCCTCTTTTTTACGGGAATGTTTAACCACTGCTATCTGAAAGCATTCTAGAGTGCAACAAATATAGCCAGTTCGTAGTTACGTCTTAATTACCTTTAAAAACATTTGAAACTAAATATCTTATGGTCAAAAGCAGATTCGGACAAGTAGATCATTTTATAATCAAGCCGTCGTGGAGAAGATATTTAAAAAATTTTAACACCTCTCTTGTATCAGAGCATTCGTTCTTGACGAACTATGGTGGGGGTTACAATTACGGGTAAAGAGTAGAGAGTTAAAGGGGGTTAACAGTCCTCACATATACAGGCTAAGTTTTATTGTTTTTGTGTGGTTTTGAAGGTCGATCTATATTTTCATTTAACACATTTTTTACATTTAAATTTTCCCAACTTAATATTATATCTAAATTGTTTAAAATATAAAGGTTATTTAAAATATGAGGGTTGGGGGGAGGGTTAGAATCCCCCCTCAACCCTCATATTTATCTTTGAATTGTATGCGATGAATTCTCTCGCGATTCTAGTCATGTTTGTAGCAGCAGCTGCAATCTAGTAAAGAGCGAACCACAGCCTGTAGTAACAAAAAGTTAAAAAACGCCCTTTGAAAAAAATGCCTAGTGAAAAAATTTCCATCTCACACTGATTCAGGAATGATAACTATTATTTCGGTAAAAGTTTACTGCGAAAAGAAATTAATGGTGATTCCGAAAAAAAGTCTCAAACCCCTCGAAATTGGCGTCAGACCAAAATGAAAACTGTACCATTGGAATCAGCATGGTCGATTTTTTTTTTTTTTTTTTTTTTTTTTTTTTTTTTTTTTTTTTTTTCAGCAGCCCTAGCGGGCTACCAGAACATCAAAGAGATGCTTAAAGGTCCAAAAGCTATTTCTCATATGTATGTGGTTTATATAAATTCCGCCGTTTGCAAGTGCCATCTGGCACGAAAAATGCGCTTTTGGGGTCATGTCTCACGTGGAAAAGCTGGGGCTAGTGGGCTACCAGAACTTATTTGAAAACTTCTGCTCATATCTACGTGCTTTTAATAAATTCTACCATTCGTAAGTGAGGTATAGCACTGAAAACAACACTTCCGGAGCCAGTTTTTAAGCCAAGAATCTTGAAAGCATATAACAGTATCATTGTAATAATTATGGTCCAAAACCCTTAACTGGAGGTTTGCAAGAACACCTCCCACAAATTCCTCCTTCAGGCTCCCTTAATAGGCCACCCAATTTAAGTCCTAAAAACACCAATATATTAAATTACATTATTAGAAGCGCGGTTCTGTTAGTACAGCGCTGGACTTAAAATTAGATTATAATGCGTTTGATTCCAGCTTGGATTTTCTTCTTTTTTTCTTTTTTTTTTTAATCGCGGTTTGTCCCTTCTTAGAATTACTTTTCAGATAATCCAATATTTTTGTACATGTGATGCACTAATTTTTTAAAGCATATCCCGGGAGGGCTCATCTTATGCCTAGTACCGTACTCAAATCTACGTGCTCTTTATCAATTTACCATCCAAGAGTGTCGTAAAAACGGCACTTTGGTACCACTTCTTAAGTGGAAGCGTTTAAAAGCATAAAATGGTACCATTGCAATAATTATGGTCCAAAGCCCTGAACTGAAGGCTTATAAGAGCCCCCCACATATACTCCCCCTCCAGACCCTCTTAGTAAGTTTCATTAACCGTCAAGTCTTCAAAGTCTTCAAAGTAAAGGATTATTGCTAAAACAAATTAACTAAAACTGAAAACTTTTCAACTAAAAATCTACCAAAAATTAAGCTTGAATGATCAACAACTTCGAATTGTACCTTCAAACTTCACTCTGCAATGAAGCCTGTGTGCTAGTTCTAACGGCGGTAATTGAGGGGAAGGGGCGTCTTTGCCCCCTTAGTTTTTTTTGTTCCTCCTACATTTTGAAAAACGCCTTTTTTTTTGGTCACTTTATTGAAAAAGGCACCTTATTCATCTAAAAAAAATGAAGGAAACAACCGAAAGGGGACTTTTTTATATAAAAAAAATTTATAAAAAGCGATTAGGTACAAATATAAGCTATTAAATGAGCCCTTAAACAGCTCTCTTATGTTACAGTAGCCTTGTAGTTCCTGCTAGTCAGTAGGTGCTTTATAAAGCCCTGCCTTCATTATAGCTTTTCCAGGTGAAGTCGGCCGAGTAAAAACAGCCTTTTGCTCATGGAAAAATAAACGTTCCCGAAAAACATGTATTGCTTTGTAAAGGATGGATAATTAACTTTATGTTATAGAATGAAAGTTTTTCGTAGCTGTTAAGTTTGTTTGCAGTATTTTCTAGATGTGTCTTATCTCCCCTAGATCGATGATAATTAGAAATTATATAAGAAATAAGTTTCCAACTGAAATTAAGGAGGGACATTAAAACTTAAAACGAATTACTCCGTATAAGAATATTACTCCGTATATAGAAAAAAGGTTATAGCAGCCTTGTTTCTACATTAAATTTTAATCAAAACGAACAAAGATTACTTTAAAAAAACAAAGTTTTTCCGAGAGAAGTAAAGAGCGAAGTTGAAACTTAAAACTGGCAAAAGTTACTAAATAACAGCCTATCATATATATATATATATATATATATATATATATATATATATATATATATATATATATATATATATGTATATATACTAGCTGTTGGGGTGGCGCTTCGCGCCACCCCAACATGTAGTTGGTGGGGCGCTTCGCGCCCCCCCAAGCCCCCCCGCGCGCGTAAGTCGTTACGCGCCATATTAGTTACGCGCCATTGTAGCTGTGTCCCTGTGTCCCACCTGTGAATAGAGATAGATATAAATATATATTTTTAACTACGTAAAACATGCGAATATACAACATTCTTCGCTGTCCCATTGTCTGTGCATATAAATAGCATTTAAATTCCCTGTGTCCCGGTCGTCATTTGTGTCCTGGTGTCCCAGTTTGTATTTTTTCTTTGAGTGTCCCGGTCGTCATTTATATTCCCTGTGTCCCAGTGTCCCGGTCGTCATTTGTGTCCCGGTGTCCCGGTCAGTAATTTCTATTCAAACAATCCATGTGTCTCAGTCGGCAATTATACATCCCGCCTGTGCCCCCGGCGTCCCCGTTGTAGTTGTGTCCCTGCGTCCAGGTCGTCATTTATATTCCCGGTCGTGATTTGTGTCCGGGTGTCCCAGTCTGTAATTTTTCTTTGAGGTTCCTGGTCGTCATTTATATTCCCTCTGTGTCGGTCGTCATTTGTGTCCCGGTCTGTAATTTATCTTGGAGTGTTTTTTCTTTTTAGTTTTTTTTAGTTTTTTACATTTTTTCAGTTTTTTTTTTCTTCTTTATTTTTCAGCGTCACTATGAAGTACATATCGCCGAACCTTTGTTTTTTAACTTAAATCTGGTAGGCATTGATGACCTTATCCAAGTCAAAATCCCAAACCCAATCATCATCGCTATCATTTTCAGTTTTGATATGTTTTGACTCTCGCTTTCCAGGTGGATTTTCATCTAACTGCGCGGTTTTGCGTTCTTTAGCCGCAAGCCTGTTTTCTTGCTGTGATTCCTCGGCACGCTTTCTTTTCTTACTTTCTCTATCAGCTGCAAGCCTGTTTTCTTGCTGTTCTTGTGATTCCTCGGCACGCTTTCTTTTCTTACTTTCTCTATCAGCAGCAAGTTTTTTGGCATAGACTCTTTGAGCAGCTTCCTCGGCTGTTGCCATTGTAGGTTCTTCAGTCATTTTACAATTAAACATTTTTCCGTGAACGCATGTCTTAAATACCATTAATGACGTCACCGTCATAGCAAAAATGTCGACAACTAACTTCATGACGTCAGTCGACACAGAAACATGACGTCACCTGACAGACAGACACGCAGACAGACAACTTATTTTTATATATTTAGATATATATATATATATATATATATATATATATATATATATATATATATATATATATATATATATATATATATATATATATATATATATATATATATATATATCAATAAAACTAGAATGAATAAACCAACTAATTATGTATCCCTATGCTTTTAGGATTATAGAAAACTTGCACTTTACTGAAAACACAAAATAATATAGGAGTTTTGGTACAGTAAAAGCAAACCAATTAAGGACACTTTACACAATAAAAATATTATCAATCCCTTTTAAGATAAAGCAACAATCCATTTTAGGATTGTTGCTTTATTTTTTTTTACGTTTAATTTGGTATTACTTCTGCACAATGGCTCAGTTCAATGACTGGCTCTCGTTTTGGTTCTGAAAAGGACATGTTATGATTAGTTTGTACACAAGTTCAAAGTAAAGCCATCTTGATAGTATTAGGACTATAGACTACCTTTAGAATTTGTATCATAGCTATAAATTCACTGTTGTATAGAGAGAAATAATCGGATTTCCAGAGTTCACATTATGTCTTATTTGATCCTCATTTCTAGTAATACTAAAACATATTTCTTACAATTTAAGACTGTTTATTACTCACTATTGGTATTGTAGCTGGCGAGACCAAAATGCTACCTGATAAATCAATCCAATATTTCTGTATGCTGCTCAATTACTTCGCATTAAAAAAAAAAATATATTTATTTTAGGCTTATGTTTTTAAGATAATTTTAATTGTATACTGAAAATTACTTATGTCACAACTGGTGTAAAACTATGAAAAGCTTTATTGATTCGTTTATTATTGTCAGACTACATACTCACTTTTGACCCCCAAACCAATATTCCCGTTTTTTGGTACTTGACTTTTGTGTTTTCAGCAAAGCGCTAGTTTTCCATTATCCTAAAAGACATAGGGAGACATAATTAGATGGTTTATTTGTACTAGTGTTACTGATATATATTAGATAGGCTGCGAAATAATAATTTTTGTCTGTTTTAAGTTTCAACTTCGCTCTTCACTTCTCTAGGAAAAAATTTGTTTTCAAAATTAATTTAAATAAGATTTGATATTCCCACCTATATATAGAAAGTAAAATCAATAAAATTCTCAAAATTTTTTATTCAAACCTGAAATTATATTCAGCACCTCTACAGTTTTACTTAGAAAAAGATGTGGTAAAATTCTAGTTGATTGTATCACCTCTCGTGAAAAAAGGTAAAATAAACACCCACCCATGATACGAAAAATAGTAGTTCTTAGTTTGTAGTTAAAGGGTTGAAAACCCTATTCGGAAATTTCTTGGTTGTCTGGAATTTCACGGAGCAATTTTCATCAAGATCAAATCAGTTTGTGGGAGTGACAACCCATTCTCTACTTGTGCAAATAACTTCGGACGTGTACTGTTAAAACTAACGTACCATACCGTGAAAAACGGACGTGTACCGTTTCCGTAATAGGAATCATCATGAAAAGGAGACCTTTAATACACTTATTATTACTAAAATCCTTTTGTATGGTTTCAAACACCACTTCTACGAGCCACTGCATACTTACAGTTCGTTTGTAACGAACTGTTTGATTATATAAATCAATCAGTTTTTTCGAATATTAATGTTTTTGCAAGTTTCCTACGCTATATGTTATACATTCGAAAAGTGCTAATTTTACAGTGCCTTGTACAGTGCCTTGAGGGAGAAGGAGTGGAGGTTGTTGCTTCAAAATACCTTCCCGGGACATACTTTAGTCTGTAGAGTCATCCCTGAAAGTTTCATTTTTCTAACCTAAACCCTTTCTGAGATAGCAAGAAGTCAATTAACTAGAATTTTACCATGAATTTGATAGAAAGAAAAAGTCGATGAAAATTAGCACACTGTTAAAACAATAAAACTAAATTGATCGCTATAAATAATCTCTACAGAGCATGCAAAATGTAGCGTAACCTATACTGAACTTATTAAAATCTTACCAATCACACAGTTCTTTACAATCAAGGCAAAGTTGGCTACGAGAATCTTTATGCAAATCCAAGTCTCGTATGAACCTAGACAACATTTGGCTTTCCATATTGCAAAGCGGAGACGAACTAAAAACTTTCCGACGCTGATGAAATTAAACAAAAGCCACGGTGGAAAATATCACGCCAAACTCCATACACTAGAAGCGTGGATCTTGTATCCAAGCGAATTTTTACTAGTAACTTGTTTAACAACAAAATAAGTTCTTTCAATCAGAGAAGTCCCGACGTTGCTAGGTTAATAAACCAAAGTTGTCCTGTATATTATGAAAATAGTCATCAACTATTTATAATAGTTGATGACTATTAACATATGTATACTTTAGATATATATATATATATATATATATACATATTATGTAATATACATAATATTTGGTGACTATAATCATCAAACATACCGGTAGGCGGCTTCGACATTCTGCCCTCCCTTGAAGCAACCACTCGGGCTAGCGGCCAATGCACGCCTGCTATCAGGAAGTCACAGCTGTTTTTTCTGCCTCTTCTCGCTACATTTGACAGCTCAGGATATATATATATATATATATATATATATATATATATATATATATATATATATATATATATATATATATATATATATTTACATGTTTTTATCGTTTATATGCTTTGGATTTATAAAGTTTATGTTCATTTCCGTAGTTCCAGAATTATTCTGCATACGTTTTAATGGTTCGGACTTGATTAAGATGGGTGAAACTTCGTCGTACTGTCATATTGGTGACTCCCCCATATGTCACAAGATCCAGAGCGGATCCGTTCTGGTTATGTCAGTCACGTATCTTGGACTTGTTTTTATTCTTCCCACCAAGTGATCTTTCCAATTTAAGTGTTTTAAAAGATTTCCGGTTCCCCCCCCCCCAACTCCGCTCCTTAATTACTCTGTATTCGATCGGGATTTAAAGTAAGAGATCTGAGTTATGAGGTCATTCTAAATATGAAATTTCATTAAGATCCGATCACTCCTTCGTAAGTAAAAAATACCTCTTTTTTCTAATTTTTCAGATTTAACCCTCCCCCCCCCCCAACTCCCCCAAACAGATCAGATCCGTTCCGGTTATGTCAATCACGTATCTAGGACTTCTGCTTATTTTTCCCACCAAGTTTCATCCCTGATCCCTCCACTCCAAACGTTTTCCAAGATTTTAGGTACCCCCCTCCAAATCCCAAAATGTCACCGGATTTGGTCGAGATTTAAAATAAGGGTTAGAGACACGATATCCTTCCGAACGTCAAATTTCATTAAGATCCCATCGCCCGTTCGTAAGTTAAAAATAATTCATTTTTTCTATTTTTTCCGAATTAACCGACCCCCCACTCCTCCCCCCCCCCAGATGGTCAAATCGGGAAAACGACTATTTATCATTTAATCTGGTCCGATCCCTGATACACCTGCCAAATTTCAAAGTCGTAGCTTACCTGGAAGTGCCTAAAGTAGCAAAACCGGGACCGACAGACCGACAGAATTTGCGATCGCTATATGCCACTTGCCATAAAAACCATTAATACCAAGTGCCATAAAAACTAAAAAAAATGCAAAATATTTTCGAGCAGAAGCACAGAGCCTTGGATGAATGAGTGCAGATTTACAACAAAAATAGTTGAACACTTCAAGCTCTTCTGCTTGATTGAGTTATTCAGAATTATCGAGGTAAATGAAAAAGTTGGTCAACCACCGGTATTTAACCGTGAAATCATTGAGGTGACTTCACTATTGTGTACCGGTCTTCAAACTTCGTTCATTTATGGGTAATTCAATAGGCTGTGTATATCGTTTGTAATAAATTGCACACAAAGAAGCGAAACCCCAAAAAAATTGTTGGATTGATAACCCTCACTGATTCTGCAGATGATGATTATATGTGATAATGCTAACTGGTATTTCATTTATATCGATTTCTATCCTGACTAGTCTAAACATTACCTAATGATTTTTGTAACTGCAAAATGATAAATTTTCTAGAGATTGATTTTTTTTCGCAAAACAATATAAGCTACATTATAGGTTTTGCCAAATAATTATATGTGTCTATAGATCAGCATCTCAGCGTAACAAATTTCAGCCGTCCTTCAGATCTGATTAAACGTAAACTATGTATCAAGTTTGAAAAGACTAAGAGTCCCAAAACTATATCACCGACATGCCAGCAACCCAAATGACAGACTTTATTATGCAGTCTTAAGTTCTGTAGTCTTATATATTGTTAAGTTATGCAGTCTCGCTGTGGTTTTTAGTTGAAACTGAGAAAAGAAAGTAATTGTACCTTTGAATTTTAAGTCACGAAAAAAAAAACTGTTGCTGTTGGCAAGTTCGTGATTACAAATAGTCGTCTAATTTTTGAAGTTTTTCCAAATGGAAAAAATACCCGATAAGTTGACTTTGCCTTGTCAGCCATTGCTGTTTTTATAATTACTAGATTTTTGTATTTGCACTGTAGAATAATAATCTAAACTAATTAAGATATAATCGTAAAAGTTTATACAGAGTATTTGTGGGACATAGAAGATGGATATGGCTATGAATATCTAAGAAAAAAAAGCGACTGGGAATGTCGCACCATGGTTACAAGCGATCAAGGATTGGAGACCTAAGCACCGACCTAGCGGAATGCTGAGACGAGAGGTGGTACTTTTGAGGGTCAGAGGACCAGAACAAGCGCAAAGAGGCAATGAAAAGCCAGTCGCTGGTTTTTTGTTTGATAAAGAGGGTGTGAAGTTGGCTCTTTTGTTAGTTGATGTGTAACTAGATTTTTTTTGTGTGTAAACTCTTTGGATCTGGTACTTCGAAGATCAGATAACACACAGTCATAATTTATTACGCCGCCTGAAATTGTGCGCCCCTAGGCCCGAGCTCTTTTGTTTATGTATGTATGTCTTTTTTGGGGTATTTTCATTGAAGAAATTTTAAAAACAACTAATTCGCCCCCTTGATGTTGAAAAATGCTTTTCGTTCTTAAATCTTCGTGAATTGTCATCATTGTCCCCACCCTAATTTTTTCTACTAAAAATGTTTTAAAGGTTGGTCAGACCTATACAACTTGTATTGACTAAAAAGAATTGTCTATATGGCAACAATGAAACGTGTCTAACCGCAAGTAATCATTTAAATTCTGATAATATGACTAAATCTTTATCAGGCAACATGATTTTCACTTCCTTTACTAAAATGATAAAAGACCCGCGTTTCGTGTTTTTCTTCTTTCTTTCATAGTAACCAGCGAAGTATGTATCAAAATTTCAAGTGTATCTAGTTTCAAAGCTCCAAGATATCACTTAGTTGTTCCTATTTGCGCTTAAGCAACTAGGATACTGTGTTTTCCCAATGTCAAAACCTTATGTTGATGGTTGGAGGGGGGCTCATAAATATGCATGTATGACACTCGAAGGGTCCTTACAGGAATGTCCACCTCAACCTCTAGGTGCGCTAAGGTACCAAATGGGATGTTTTCAAGAGGGAGAGGCAGATACTTACACATGTTAAGCTTTCGGGCCAGTAGCCCCCCTAAATTTTGAGGTGTTACATAATTTCTTTAATTTTGAGCTAAATTTAACTATTTAGAAAACTCTAAATCCCCTCCTCTCCATGAGATCAGCTCTTGCATTTGCACTTAATAGAGGTATTGGTCGAAACACCTAATTCGAACGTATTCAGAACTGTCTCAAGTCTCGACTCGGTTTTGTGGTTCGCCCATAATAATGCATACACACAGGACGGGATTCACATTACAACGTAAATAGGTCATTTTAGTTGAAAAAAAACCCGTCTTATAACAGAAACTTGCTTACAATGACACTGATTATTTGTGAAAATTTGCAATTCTTTGGGTGGCTTTTTATGATTTTTGTTGACCAGGCCTTCTCATCCTTACTGCTGCAAAACATCTTCCTCTGTTTATTTTACTCTAAACCCTGATCCACAGCTTTGACAAAAAGTAAAAGATAACTGAAGGAATAATACCACCTAGTGTATTGACCAACTATTCTTATGTATAGGATTTTTCAGTTTTGCCAAATTGACAGGAATTCTGTTATTTCGACGTTGATGGTAAACTGACTGAACAATTTAAAAAAGGACATAATGTTATAGTTTTAACATATTTCGTGCATCATTTTAATTCACAATAGTGTTTTTGTTTCTATTATGAGTTTGTGTGGTTCCATGTTTGAAATTGGGGTTACATATTTACTGTGCCATTTCGGCAATAGTATAGACGCATTTTCATGCTGTAGAATACTTTCTTCGAAAGTTTTAGATGTACTACTTAGTTTCGCTGCAGTGGTCAGACGTCAAGACGTCTGATTTGACTCTTTTGATATACTACCTATACCAAACAAGAGCTGAGAGCTCATATGGCACTTGTGACGAGGCCGGAAGAGCCAAGAGCTCACATGGTATGAGCTCTAGCAAAATTCTAAGAATCAATAGATTGATTTAAAAGGAAAATCGGAGGCTTAAAGCCGGTCGGCATTTAAAATAAGAGCACTGGGTTATGAGGTCCTTTTAAATATCAAAATTCATTAAGATCCGATCACCCACTCGTAAGTTATACATACCTCATTGTTTGTACTTTTTCCTCTCCCCTCAGCCCTCCACATGGTCTAATCGGGGGAAACGACTTTATCAAGTCAATTTGTGCAGCTCCCGGACACGCCTACCGATTTCCATCGTCCTATCACGTCCAGAAGCACCAAACTCGCCAAAGCACTGAACCCCACCCCCTAACTCTCCCAAAGAGAGTGGATCCAGTACGGTTACGTCAATCACGTATCTACGACATTTGCTTATTCTACCCACCAAGTTTCATCCCGATTTCTCTACTCTAAGCGTTTTCCAAGATTTCCGGTTTCCTCCTCCAACTCCCCCCAATTTCAACAGATCTGGTCGGGATTTGAAATGAGAGCTCTGAGACATGAGTTCCTTCTAAATTTTAAATTTCATCAAGATCTGGTCACCCATTCTTAATTTAAAAATTCCTCAATTTTTTTAATTTTTTTCAAATCAACACCCCCCAGCTCCTCCAAAGTGAACAGATCCGTTCCAATTATGACAATATGTCATTTCCAATGAAAATAAACCAGAATAGTTTTTCTTTTTTTAATGTAGGAGGAAAAAGGCACCCCAGCCCACAAATTATTGACACTTGGTGTGGAAGGAACGGAGAACTTAAAGCTGGGTAGTTAAGGGCAAATTCAAAATGAACCCGACATTTTACAGATTCGACCTACTTTGCTCTTTAATGGATTGGAAGGTATGTTCATCAGCAGCAACGCAGAAATTAATTAAAAGCCTAGACCAGTGAATCTCACGTTTTTTGGACTATGGCTCATTTAACCATTCATTGAAACTCCTCCTGAGACACACACTTGCAATATTAAGCAAGTGAGCTTTCTCTTCCCGGGGGAAGTCCAGTAGCGTGGGTAGTTGATGAGACCATTTACTTGTAAAACAAACTCCCCGTAATCTACATAGCTTATTGATTTGCTATTAATTCAAGGTTTCCGTTAATCATTCATTTACAGAAAGCCAGAGGGGTATTCATCGGCACAATATTGTGTATACCTAACAAATGGTGTACAACCCCTTGGTTTAGTCACCCAATAATTTTTTTGTCAAAATATTTACAAAGCTTGTTGCTGACTAATTTTTATGGAAACCTGATAAAATTAATGGATGGATATCTATGAGTACTCAACCATAAATGCTGAGCAAACAGGGAAGTGATAACATCCAAAGGCATGTCTTCGTCATATATCAAAGTAATTCCTGAAGAAAATAGCTGTCTAGAAAACGATAAGCACCAAATTAAACGAATTCCAATAATATAAAGTCGCTTGGCGAATCGCGTCTGATGAGGCCCAGTAATTTCACAAGGGCAAGGTCTCAAAAGGTCCTAATCTAGCCCTGACTATAGCCCGCGATGCCTGATCAGCAAGCAGACATAATCCGGCTCAGATAGAGGTCGATTAGGCCGTCATCGTGTTTTGAACTACGTTTTAAGCGAATTATTTCTCATATTTTTTAAATTTATTTTTACACCGTCTTTTTACCCCAAAGTACGGACTTGAAAATTCAAAAGACGCTATGTGACCATTCCACCAGATGAAATGCAAGGATTAAACCAGTTCATGGTAACCAACTGTAGAAAAGAGCGACCCGGCTCAATAGTAAACGAAGCTCTAAAAATCGGAATTTTGAGGCTAAAAGATGCATCAAAAGAATCGGATTTTTATGCTGATTTTAAATATATAAGTTTCATTAAATTTAATCCTTGTCATCAAAATTTACAAGCTTGAGAATATTTACCTTATTTTGGAAAATAGGGGGAAACACCCCCTAAAAGTCATATAATCTTAACGAAAATCCCATCATCGCTTTCAACGTATAAGAGAACCCTAGAGCAAAAATTTCAAACTCCTATCTACAAAAATGCGGAATTTCGTATTTTTTGCCAGAAGACAGATGACGGGTGCGTGTTTATTTGTTTTTTTGTTTTTTTTTTCCCAGGGGTCATCGTATCGACCAAGTGGTCCTAGAATATCGCAAGAGGACTCATTCTAATGGAAATGAAAAGTTCTAGTGCCCTTTTTAAGTGACCGAAAAATTGGAGGGAACCTAGGCCCCCTCCCACGCTCATTTTTTCCTAAAGTCAACGGATCAAAATTTTGAGATAGCCATTTCGTTCCGCATAGTCGAAAACCACAATAACTATGTCTTTGGGGATGACTTACTCCCCCACAGTCCCTGGGGGAGGGGCTGCAAATTACAAACTTTGACCAGTGTTTACATACAGTAATGGTTAGTGGGATGTCTACAGACGTTTTCAGGGGGATTCTTTTGGTTTGGGGGGTTGGGTTGAGGGGAGGGGGCTATGTGGGAGTATCTTTCCTTGGAGGAATATGTCAAGGGGGAAGAGAAACTCAATGAAAAGGGCTCAGGATTTACTAGCATTACTATAAAAGAAACGAGGGGTGCATACGAGGGGTTCTAAAAATACTTTAGCATAAAGAGCGAGATATTTAGGAGGAGACAAATACATCGCTCTTTATGCTAAAGTATTTTTAGTAATTTCAACTACTTATTCTACGGCCTTTCTGATTCAGGGGTCATTCTTAAAGAATTGGGACAAAACTTAAGATTTAGTATAGTGAGCAAGGTATTAACGAGGGGACAAACCCCCTCATATACATAATGAAAATATAAGAATATAAAAGTTTTTTGCGTAAGTCAATTCTTAAGTTACGGATGTTTTTTTTTAATAATAAAAACGTTTGTTAAAAATTAAAAGTTCTAGTTGCCTTTTTAAGTAACCGAAAAATCGGAGGGCAACTACGCCTCCTTCCCCACTCCTTATTTCTCAAGATTGTCTGATCAAAATTAAGAGAAAGCCATGTAGCCAAAAAGAGAATTAGTATACAAATTTCATTTTAATAATTTATGTGCGGAGAGCCAAAATCAAACATGCATTAATTCAAAAACGTTCAGAAATTAAATAAAAAAAATAGTTTTTTTTAGCTGAAAGTGAGGAGCGACATTAAAACTTAAAACGAACAGAAATTACTCCGTATATGAAATGGGTTTTCCCCTCCGCAATCCCTCGCTCTTTACGCTAAAGTTTGACTCTTCGTGACAATTCTAATTTTTAAAACAATTAAAAACTTTAGCGTAAAGAGAGAGGGACTGCGGAGGGGAAAACCCATTTCATATACGAAGTAATTTCTGTTCGTTTTAAGTTTTAATGTCGCTCCTTACTTTCAGCTAAAAAAAAACTAGTTTATTTTATTTAATACATTCTTCAAGTCAGCATGTTCTGTCGATTCTGTTTTACCAAATCTTATTTGCTTTTCAATATACTAAGAAGTATCTATTTTTCTCAAAATGTATATTCTCTTTCGTATAAAAGCCTTGAAACCAAAATTATTTTTGCCATGTTGTTATTGCCTTTAAAAACATCATTTGCCCCAATTCTAAGACCACATTGCCTTTCCATGACGATAAATAAAAGATCAAATAAGGATAAATCCTTTTAATTGACAGTGATAATTTACAACAAGAGCTAAGAGCTCATATGGCACTTGTGACGAGGTCGGAAGAGCCGAGAGCTCATATGGTACGAGGTCGGAAGAGCCAAGAGCTCATTTGGACGAGGTCGGAAGAGCCGAGAGCTCATAAGGTACGAGGTCGGAAGAGCCAAGAGCCAAGAGCTCATTTGGCACTTGTGAGAAGGTCAGAACCTAAAGTTAAACTTTATAGCACAAGATCCTTCTAAATATCAAATTTCATTAAGATCTGGTCACCCTTTCGTAAGTTACAAATACCTCAATTTTCAAAATTACCTCCCCCTCCCAACTCCACCAAAGAGAGCAGATCCGGTCCAGTTATGTCAGTCACGTATCTTAGACAGGTTTCTATTCTTCCCATCCAGTTTCATCCTGATCTCACCGCTTTAAGTATTTTCTAAGATTTCCGGTCCCCCCAACTGCCCCCCCCCAATTACGTTTGATCCGGTTGAGATTTAAAATAAGATATCAGAGTTACGAGGTCCTTCTAAATATGAAGTTTCATGAAGATCCGATCACTCCTTCGTAAGTTAAAAATACGTTATTTTTCTTATTTTTCAGAATTACCCCCCCCCCCCCCCCCGCAATTGAGCGGATCCGTTCCAATTATGTAAATTACGTATGCAAGACTTTTGCTTATTTTTCCAACCAAGTTTCATCCCAATCCCTCCAATCTAAGCGTTTCCCATCATTTTAGGTCTCCCCACCCCAAACTTCCCCCAATGTCACCAGATCCGGTCAGGATTTAAAATAAGAGCTTTGAGCCACGATATCCTTCTAAAAATCAAATTTCATGGAGATCCAATCACCCGTTCGTAAGTTAAAAATACCTCATTTTTTCTAATTTTTCAGAATTAACCCCCCCCCCCCAACTACCCAAAAGAGAGCGGATCCGTTCCGTTTATGTCAATCATCTATCTAGGACTTGTGTTTATTTTTCCCACCATGTTTCATCCCGATCCCTCCACTCTAAGTGTTTTCCAAGTTTTAGGTTCCCCCTCCCAACTCCCCGCCCCCATCACAAGATCTGGTCGGGATTTAAAATAAGAGCTCTAAGACACGATATCCTTCTAAACATCAAATTTCATTGAGATCCGATCACCCGTTCGCAAGTTGAAAATACCTCATTTTTCTAATTTTTAAGACTTACTCCCCCCCCCCCAACTACCCCAAAGAGAACAAATAAGTTCCGATTATGTCAATCATGTATCTAGGACTTGCGCTTATTTTTCCCATCAAGTTTCATCCCGATCCCTCTACTCTAAGTGTTTTCCAAGATTTTAGGTTTCCCCCCTCCAACTCCCCCCAATGTCATCAGACCCAGTCGGGATTTAAAATAAGAGCTCTGAGACACAATATCATTCCAAACATCAAATTTCATTAAGATCCAATCACCCGCTCATAAGTTAAAAATACTTCATTTTTTCTATTTTTCCGAATTAACCGGCCCCTACTCCCCCCCCAGATGGTCAAATCGGGAAAACGACTATTTCTAATTTAATCTGGTCCGGTCCCTGATACGCTTGCCAAATTTCATCGTCCTAGCTTACCTGGAAGTGCCTAAAGTAGCAAAACCGGGACTTTAGGTTTTCCCCCTCCGACTCCCCCCAATGTCATCAGATCCGGTCGGGATTTAAAATAAGAGCTCTAAGACACAATATCATTCCAAACATGAAATTTCATTAAGATCCAAATACCCGCTGATAAGTTAAAAATACTTCATTTTTTCTATTTTTTGCGAATTAACCGGGCCCCCACTCCCCCCCAGATGGTCAAATCGGGAAAACGACTATTTCTAATTTAATCTGGTGCGGTCCCTGATACGCTTGCCAAATTTCATCGTCCTAGCTTACCTGGAAGTGCCTAAAGTAGCAAAACCGGGACAGACCGACAGACCGACAGACCGACAGAATTGGCGACTGCTATATGTCACTTGGTTAATACCAAGTGCCATAAAAAACACAGGACATCTTGATCAAATGTGCAGTGACCGTCATCAGCAGAATTTCGGTTATTGCACATTTGACGAAAATATCCAGTATTTTTTGTGAATTATCATTGTCTATTAAAAGGATTTATCCCTATTTGAACTTTTACTTATTTATACCAAAACACTCCCTTAAAAAATTCTTTCTTTTGTGAATTTTAAGTCTTGTAACACAACCAGCTTTGAATTACGACAGCAGATTGTGATCGACGACATCTAAGTCCTGTTTTGCAAATTTAGGCAGCAACCAATTTCACGGAAAGTCCTATTTACGGAAAATAAACTTTATAGCCATAGAATCTAAAAGGCTAAAGTATAACAGTTCAAAATAGGGATGAAACCTTTTAATCGACAGTAAACATATATAAAATTTTTAACTGGATATGTCGAACTTAGTGTTACTTTTTAGTTTTACTGCTGATGATGAACACTGTATGTGTTCGATACATCCAGTTAAAAATTTTATATAAGATCACTGTTGATTAAAAGGTCTCATCCCTATTTTGAACTGTTATACTTTCGTCATGGAAAGGCAGTGTGGTATTCGAAGTAATCTAAGCTAAAGGCTATTCTTTTCTAAGATACTTCTACACTTAGATTATACAATTGATCAAGGTGTCGTAGCAAAATGAGATGAAAGCATTAGTAAAATGAATGAGCATTTGTTCAGGATATGAGAGAAGGTCTAAAAAATTTGCTTAAACTAGAAATACGCGTGCTAGCTTTCCTTTTGCTTCGACACAAAGAATCCGTGGCGTCAATTGGGGAAGATGGCAGGGAGACATTTGGCCTCACCCCTAGATTTTAATGAATACATTTTTGGCATTTTCATTGAAAATGACTTTTTTGGCATTACATTGAAAAAAAAACACAGATAGGCGTGTTTTGAGGGGACAAGAGGGGCAGTTGCCCCAGATTTATTTGGGAAATATTACAGTTTTTTAAGTAAACCTAAAAATTATATTTAGAAAACCTGTTTATGTGTTGCTTTTTTTCATTTTTTGTCAAAACATAAAATTGACCATGGTTAAAAGATACATTTTAAATTTACTTTCTATTAGATTAGCGGTGGTTCTGCAAAAATTTCGATAATGATAGTTTTATCCAAAGTTTTTTAGGTGATAGATGTAAGATTTCCATTGCTATTGACTGCCACTTCCATGCGATTCATAGATCCTAGAAGACATCCCTTCTGCATGTTAGCTGGAATATGTCACAGCATAGGTTGACAGAGTGGTTGCCATCCTACTGCCATAGTGAGACCACGCAGCTGGCTATCTAAGTGTGAGGCTAGGATAGAGTCATCCCAGTGCCTCGTTCATGCCACGCACGCTGAGTGCCAAGAATCCACCAGTGAGCCTCCACCACTGGACAGACGCGGAAGCAGGACTGTAAACTTAATCTTATGCTTTTTTATGTGTGTTTATTGGTTATTCTGTATTGTAAAATGTTTTTTTTTTTTTTAATTAAATACCACTTGAAGAAAAGTATGCTTTTAGAAACCAAGGCAGGCCAGATCACCTTTACTTTTTTACTGTTTGGTGTAGGGGGTATGGTATCCATTTCAGAGTCATTTCATAAATTAGATTTCAGACGGCTTAAGAACACGTTTAGGATTACATTTTTCGACGGGTATCCCAGGAACTCCCAGATTTGGATCCCCTCCCTATTGAAATTCTGAAAATACACCCATATATAAGAATAGATTAACTTTGAAGCGATTTCATGCTGGCTAGACAAAGCAAGAAACATAAGTAGGGGATCTACAGCCTCGGCCAAATATTTACCGGGAAAGATATTTTGATCCCTTCTCAACTCCTTCCTTACTTGTAATGTCTGAAAGACCTTCTAGGCTATTGTAAAATTTCAGTTTAGTTTTTCTCTACCTTGGAAAACAATTGACCTCGGTGAATGAAATTCAGGAATGCATCCAGAGCATTAACGATCTCTCTCATTGGGAGTTATTTTGAAACGCAGACATCCGCTACTTCTCCCTTTAAAGGGTATTGACCTTTTATAAACTTTGCTATAAAAATGAAACCTAACAAAATAGATCTTCCGCTCAAATTAGGCGCAAGAAAGGTGCTTCAGGATTCAAATCTATGCCCAATCCCAAATTATACGGTTTTACAAATCTATAAATCCATTTCTTGAATTTAGGAAAACATCATTAAAAAGGCTATAACTTCCACTGAAATAACACAAATTGCGTGTTGAAAAACCTATGCCAATGAAAAAGTGATTGAAAACTTAGAATCAAGGTAAAATGTTTTGGTGCTTGTCTATAAAATACACTCGAGAAGTGAAGTTTGGTTAATGCTAAAGAGAAAAAACGAAATATGATGAAAATAGAATAGCCTACTTTTATTAGCAAAATTGTGAAAACTACAACTTGATTTTTGAAACTTCAATTCTGTCATGATAAGTACAATAGTTTTCTACTGAAAATCGAGATAAGCAAACCAACAACCGAGCGATTCTTGAAACCTCAAGAATCGCGTTAATAATAAACTAGGTCTAGAATCGCATTAATAATGGACTTTTCTTTGTCTTTGGGACGGTCAGCCGACGCCGAAGCTCCCAATTCAATAGTTCACAAATTACTTTAACAATTTTGCTAATAAAGTATTTTATTTTCATCATATTTTATTGTCACCAAAATTCAGTTCTCTAGTGTGTTTTACATAATAGACATTTACCAATATTTTTCGTCAAAAATACAGATAGGTAGAACCTGTCATTTATTTAATCTCCTAAGCCCACTAGACAAGGGATGACATAGGCCTAGTAGCTTGGCAATATCTTCCCCGGGGATATTTTAGGCCCTGGATTCTTTCCTGAAAGTTTCACTTACCTATATCAACAACTTTCCAAGACAAGAAGAAGCCCCTAAGCCAGAATCAGGGCCGTAGTCAGGATTTTTTTTCCGGGGGTTTTACAAAGGATTTTTTCAGGGAAGTTTTACAAAAGAAACCGGTAAAATTATAGCAAACAGTATTACTGGCTTTCATATAAAGTGAAAATACCACTTGATGCCTTTTTTTATGCTCTTTACAAATATAATAATTGCTTCTACCGGAAAATCAGATTTAAGCACTTTTTGACCTCTTTAAAAATGACCTAAATACGGGGGTATAAAAAGGCTTAAAACATTGGTCTCAAACTTTATAAAATTGGACTCAAACTTAGCGTTTCATTATAAATCCATTTTTTTAATGTTATATTATCCACAAGCACTGATTTTCCACAATTAAATTGGACAAATAAATTGTATCAATGTTATGGCGTTTTCTTCTTCCTTGTCGCCAAAATTTCAATTAGAGGATGCGTTTTCCGTTGTTTTTTACAAAATAATAGGATATTTGAAATCGCAAATCTGTAATAGTTTAGAAACAAATTTAGGCTATATATTTGCACATCAGGGGTGTGGGGGTAAAACATTGCATATATTAAATACTTAAACTAACCATTGCTGTATTTAATATAGTTAAATTTATAGCAAACAGTATAACTGGTGTTCATAATAGCCGGCTTTCATATTTTCGACCAAAAACGCATGCTTTTATTTAAAATTCGATGTCAAGCAAGAAGAAAACATCATAACATTGGAAAAATTAATTTATCCGAATTAATATCGGAAAATCAGTGCTTGAGGATTACATAACAGTAAAAAAAATGGATTTATAATGAAACACTAAGTTTGAGATCAATGTTATAAGGTATTTAAGGTTTGAGACCAATTTCCTTAGCCTTTTTTATACCCCATATTTAGGTCATTTTTAAGAGGTCGAAAAATGCTTAAATGTGAATTTCCGGTAGAAGCGATTATTATATTTGTAAAGAGCATAAAAAAAGGCATCAAGTGGTACATTCAATTTATACGAAAGCCAGTAATACTGTTTGCTATAAATTTACCAAGAAAACTTTATAAACATCAAAATCTATTCATATCCGTTTTTGTTATATTTCTATTAATCAGAAAAACACTTCAGATGGGGCTCCAAACTCCTTAGCCTCCCCCCTGAATACGGCCTTGGCCAGAATGTTACCAATTCTAGATTGAATTGGATCTCATTTTCCAGTAAAAAGACAGATTAGTAGGCCTATTCAAATCCTGCTCAAATGTTAGGCTATCCTATTCACCAAATCTTTGGAGGCTTAACCTATAAGTAGGGAAGGAGAGAAGATGGGAGCTTAAAATCATCTTCCTATGCACTAGACTAGCTTAAATTGGGCTACAGATACATTGTTGACAAAATGTCCTTATGTGGGCCATTTACATAGCATTACAGACATGTTAGCCTAGATTGTATTAAATACTTATCAAATACTTTGAATAATCCATTAATTAGCCAACCTTAGTTAATCATCAACTTGTAGGTAAGTTGGACTTTAAACCGAATGAATCAGTTGCTCCTAAACAAATTATTGATCTTCAAACATCGGACGATTTTTTATCCTTTCTCATTGGCTAGAAAACGTGACGTCACTAATGAGGAACATCAACTTTAAAAAGCCGGTTTTTTTTATATTTCGGGGTTTTGCTGTCGTCTGAGTTAGTAAATTAACATAATACTATACTTGATTGATGCGCATGGGCTTCCCCCGCTCTGTGAATTTAGGCTATGGGATTTTAAAAGCAGTTAAATCGCAAAACTTAGTCTTTACAAGATAACAAAAAAAAAAAAAAAAATAGCAAGTACTTGTGCTTCTGTCAATAATGTTCAGTTGATGGACAGGAACAGTGTGGTCTATGCTCTCTTGATGCAGAACGATCAGTTGATATAGAAATGATAGAGTCATGGGCCATCTTCGGTCTTACAAAGCATAAAAGCAAATATAAGTCTGGTGTTAGCTGGGATAAATTGTTTCTGCCTAAGACCAGGCACATATGTAGAGTGGGTGCCTCCAGTTCTCTTGCCCTCTCCCTCAGATTTTCCTATTTTTCTAATAGTTTCTTGTGTTTTAATTTATATTTACGTATATTCAGGCTTTGATCAAATCCTTTGTATGCAGGAGCGAATCTCGAGCATTTTTAATGAGGGGTGGCAAGAGGGGTCCATATCCCTATAGTCAAGGGGTATGGGATACATAATGATTTTTTCTCCACACTATTGGGGAGAATCACCCCCCTCCTTGACCCCAAACGACGCCCCTGTTTGCACGAGTCTCACTAAGGCCCTGATTTGTTCTTCGGAATGGGGCATCGTTCAATGCAAGGGCATAGCTTCATCTGGCAAACTTCCCATTCTTTTTCTTTAAAGACGTCTAACTGGGAAATAGATAGCAAAACTTCACGTCTTCGTTTAATGTTATTTCAAATTAAAGGTATGCACCCTGAAACCACTCCACTTGGTTTCGCCACTGTGCATCTTTTTAAATTTTTATATAGATTGGTGGCGCAAGGTACTTGAATAGAAAAGTAGTGCTAAATCAAGCTCAGATACTTGGAAAATCTCTTGGCTTGTCCCCTATACAAGTAAATATTTGAGCCCCCAGAAAAGACCCAGAGCACACCTACTTTTATCGGACAACCGGAAATGCAACATTCGAGCACAGCGCGCAGTGGTTGATCTGAAAAGAGAGCTCGTATTTACCTTCAAAAGATTGCCACTTCTTTTACTTTTCATCTTGTCCTTTTTGCGATTTCTTTTTTCAAATCTTAACCATCACTTTCTAATTTGTTGGATTGAGTTCATCAAACGGAGAACTTTTTTGAAACCCCGTATATTGTAACGAGGTGCCATCAACGAGTTCGATTCAGCTGTCAGAGCAATGAGAATGGCTAACTTGTGCAATTTGGATCTTCGTCAATTTAAAATGGGAGAATTTGAATCAAAAATTACTAGTGCTGCATGGAGGGTAGCGTCTAGCGAATTTCAAAGAAAATTGAATAATTGATATAAGTCATTTGCAATTCTTCAGGATTAAAGCCATAAATTATCTGCAAGTGGTACTTAAATCTTACTTTTTTGTGGGGGGAGGGGCTTTCAAATATCACGTTAAGTAAGAACCTTGGCTAGCTTGAGAAAATCATGGTCGGTTAAGAAGATTAATTGACTTAAAGCTAGAACGTTCCTGAGAGACAAGTATGCAACAGTTCAAAGTAGCCTAACAAAAGAACAAATCGACAAATTCAAAATGGTGCTGATGATCTTTCTTTCTGACACTAGTCCCAGTTTACAATCTTATAACCTAAGCTCACCAGCCTCTTTGGGTCAGAGGACATGCCAAAGGTTGTGTACAGAGGGCGGAACCCTGGTTATTCTGATGAATTTCAACCAAGTATAAGACTTTGACGAACTATTATTTTCAGCTCCGACTCCTTCCGAAAGAAAGACCAACAGTAGTTTTTACTGTTCTTTTTTTTCGGTTTGCTGTATTTTAGGTGATTATTTTCATTGCAGGCTTTATTTTCAAAGGGAACGTGTCTATCGGCAAAACGGCAACTAGCACGACTCATTATAAATAAAACAAGGATAAAACCTGACAATTAAAGATGGGAGGACTTTCAAATACATACCCACTCGTCTCTCCCAAAATGTTGATATTTTTACTATTTGCCGTATAATTTCTTATGCCTTCAAAATAAAACACCCTTTAGAAAAATTTTAGGGGGCATTTTCTAAAAATTATTGTGGCTTGATGAATAACATTTTCAGGAATGTATGGATGATCCAAGTTATAGCTTGAACGATTCCTCAATCCTGTCTGTATCCCTTCCATACTTCTAAAAACTAAAAATTTATGTGAAGACTTGTCTAAACTTTGGAAAAGACAGAAATGCCAATATAGCTTAAAGTTTGCTTTTCTTAGACTATAGGTTTCGGTCAGCCAGTTCCTAGGATTTTACCGGGACTCTTAACGAAGTTTGATTTTGTTCAAAGTTAGAACCCATTTTCATTTAATCTCTTAAAACTTAAAAGTAGGCAAAGGGTAGAGGGATGGGGTTGAAAAGTCTTTTAAGATGTATCTCGAGGTTGTACACCCTTTTTTGAAATTATCCTTTCACCTATATTAGAAATTTCCAATGTCCATGAAAATTAAGTGGGTAACAGTAATCAGTATCTGTTCTTCTGAACAAAAAACTATAATAAAATAAATTAGATTCATTACCTCAAAAAAATTTTCATTTATTTTGTGTTCAGGGGGTTCCTCCAGTTTAATTATTTATTTATTGTACTTATTTCTCATCAGCAGATAGTTTTCAACGTAAAAAAAAGCAAACAAACACAAAATAACCAAATCAGCAAATTTAGTGCTTAGCCTAGTACTATATTCGGTTAAAGAGGGGGGGCTTGGGCTGGGATACAATTAAAGGGGAAGCATGTCTGGAAATCCAATAGTATACATAACAAATTTATGGATGCATAGAAGTAAGAATGCTATTACAAAAACGTTTGCAACCGTATTTTAATTTTACCCAGCTTCTGATCTTTACTCATCTGAATTTTAACCACCACTTCTGATGGTGGCTATAAGACAAAAATACCATATATATATATATATATATATATATATATATATATATATATATATATATATATATATATATATATATATATCTATATATATAAAAATAAGTTGTCTGTGGATCTGTGGATCTGTGGAGTATAAATGACGACACAGGGAGTATAAATGACGACCAGGACATAAGTAAAAAAAAGCTAAAAAAAACTAAAAAAAGGTAAAAACTACAAAAAAACTAAAAAGAAAAAAAAACTAAAAACTAATAAAAAAATTAAAAAAACTAAAAAAGAAAAAAAAATAAAAAAAGGAAAAAAAACTGAAAAATAAAGGAAAAAAACAAAACTAAAAAAAATAAAAAGAAAAAAAAAATAAAAAGAAAAAAGAAAAAAAACTAAAAAAACTAAAAAAAAGTAAAAACCAAAAAAAAATAAAAAGAATAAAAGGGGAAAAATACAAAAATTTAATAAAAAAGCCGAAAAACTAAAAAAACTAAAGAAACTAAAAAAAGGAAAAAAACTTAAAAAACTAAAAACTAAAAAAAAAAGAAAAAAAGGAAAAAACTGAAAAATAGAAGAGAAAAAGAAAACTAATAAAATTAAGAATAAAAATAAAAAAAAATAAAAAAGATAAAAACTAAAAAAAAAGTAAAAAGAAAAAACGAAAAAAAACTAAAAAAGCTAAAAAAAAGGTAAAAACCAATAAAAAACTAAAAAGAAAAAAAGGTAAAAAACTAAAAAAAATTTTCATCTAAAAAACTAAAAAAAACTAAAAAAGGTAAAAACTAAAAGAACTAAAAAAGAAAAAAAACTAAAAAAAGGAAAAAAACTGAAAAATAAAGGAGAAAAAGAAAACTAAAAAATATAAATAAAAATAAAAAAACTAAAAAGATAAAAACTTCAAAAAAAAAAAACTAAAAAGAAAAAAGAAAAAAACTAAAAAACCTAAAAAAAGGTCAAAACCAATAAAAAAAAACTAAAAGGAAAAAAAGGGAAAAAATTAAAAATTTATTTCATCATATACCAATTCAAAAACGAATGTATACCGGGATGACGACCGGGACACAGGGAATATAAATGACACAACTACAACGGGGACGCCGGGGGCACAGGGGGATATAAATGACGACCGGGACACCGGGACACAAGGAATATAAATGACACCCGGGACGCTCAAAGAGAAATCACAGACTGGGACACCGGGACACAAATGACGACCGGGACACAGGGAATATAAATGACGACCGGGACACAGGGACATAACTACAAAGGGGACGCCGGGGTGCACAGGGGGATATATAAATGACGATGGCGACTCAGGGAATGGTCGATTAGCAATCACCATCAACAAAGCTCAAGGGCAATCATTAGAATCATGAGGTACAGATCTGAATACGGATTGTTTTCCCATGGACCATTATATGTTGCATGTTCAAGAGTCGGTAAACCTGACAATCTATTTATATGCACAGACAATGGGACAGCAAAGAATGTTGTATATTCGCAAGTTTTACGTAGTTAAAAACACACACATATATATATATATATATATATATATATATATATATATATATATATATATATATATATATCTATCTATATTCACAGGTGGGACATAGGGACACAACTACAATGGCGCGTAACTAATATGGCGCGTAACGACTTACGCGCGCGGGGGGGCTTGGGGGGGGCGCGAAGCGGCGCCACCCCAACAGCTAGTATATATATATATATATATATATATATATATATATATATATATATATATATATATATATATATATATATATAACACTAAAGGAAATCTATTAATCTGATTATCATATTTCCTTGCATTTTTATCAATTTATTGAAAATGATTTCAAATAATACGTTATTCAAAGTTGTACTGTTCTCATTCAGGTGAAACTAAATTTCATCGAATCGGGACTACTGAACTCATTTTAGCAAAGAACCTGTGATGTAGCACGCAATTCAATTTACTGCTAAATGTATTTTTTACGTTTATAAGCAGGACCGTATGGGAGGGAGGATGGTGTGTATAGTTTGGAGACGACCACAATATTTGAAACGAGCATAAAATAAGAAATGTAACAGTAGCCTACTAGTTTATGTAGGCCTAACATGTTAATTTCAGAAATGGTCAACCACTAAATATTTTCCTCGGAGTGTTGGCAACAATAGGCCTAGTCTTTACGTAGAGTAATTAATGAACACATTACATGCTAAGAAAGTTTTTATCCATAATAATCAGAAATCTAAAACCAAGCGAAAAATCTTTTCATATGCTCCACAACACAACAGAATCGCATCAAAATGTCTACAATACTGAAGGACAACTACAACTACAAAATACTCACCGACCGAATCTTGGTTCTGTTCTGACGTAAGAAATAAATACAAATAATGGCAAACAATTCTTTTCCTTATACTTTTTTATACAATTCTTTTTTTTCGTACAAAGAGAGATCAATGAACTAGTTTTTCAATTCGAAAATTAAAAAGATGCGAAGAATCCCTGACACTGATGTTGTTAAATAATCTTATTATCTAAAACTAGTTGGAAATTCTTTTATTTGGTTAAAACTTTTTATAATTGCTAAATTCAAACAACAAAAACAAATGGATTATTTGGATATTCTTAACGGAGGAAGACATAAGCAAAAGCAGTGATAAATTTAATGTTGTGTATCCTATCTTTTTTCGGAAAAAAGAAGCAAGTCAAAGGAAAATATTTGGAGTTATCAAAAATGGTTCCTGGAAAATAGCCCAATCTGTCACGGGGAGGGTAAAATTTAGCTGTACTATGTCATAGAGGAGAAGGCTAGTCATACGATCTATATAGAAGAAACATATTTGTTGAATTTTAGCTTAAAAGGTGGAAATGATAACTATTTCTAGCTAAGGAAATGTTGTTCTTTACGGTAGGGTAAAAGGCTTGTCACCAGAATCTTGTTTGTTTTTTTTTGTTTTTTTTTTATCTCGTGGTTCCAAGATTTAAGCCAGATTTTTTTTTGTCACAAAGTGTTTTTTCTAAATAATTCCTATATGATTTTATTTGAAAATTATTTGTTTTAACTCTAGTAAAAACTACTTAACTATTTAGAAATTTTGCCTAGTACAACACTGTAGGCTGAATTCGAAGAAAATAATCATATTTCTGCGTATGCAAAATTTTGGGTAATTATTTCTTGTAATTTTTTTTTTCGTTTTTTAACACTAAAAATTTTAACAATGAAAATGCCAAAAAAATAACTATACAAAAACTGAAAACTATAAAATAAAATTGAATTGCGCTTCCAAATCAAACAGTTCGTGGTATCAAGCTGTAAGTAAGGTGAGCTATTCCTGCTAATAATAGCAAAAAATCTTATAAAAAGTAGTTTTGGTAACAATATATGTGCCGAGAGAATAGTCTTTTGATATTAATTCTAAATGTGTAAAATTCATTAACTTTAAAGCGGTCCACCAAGACTTACGAGCCTGAAAAAAGTTTGCTGATTTTCGAAAAAGGGGGAAAAACCATCAAAGGTCTAGTAATATTGATGAAAATTGTCCCATGGAATTCCGAACATCAGAAAACTCTACTAAAAAGTGTTTTAAGCCCTTTCCTACACCATTTCTAAGTTTTTTATTATTTTTTCTAGAAATGCTGATCACCGATGAGTGTTTATTTTTTATTTATTTATTTTTTGTGCGTGTTTCTTTTCCCCAGGGTGTTGATATCGACATAATGGTCTTAGATGTCTAGAAAAAGCCCATTGAAATGGTTCTAGTGGCCTTTTTAAGTAGCAAAAAAGATTTTGGGCACAGAAAAGCGGTCTTTTCTGCCATCTTGAGGTGCAAAATAAGTATTTTGGTTCAAAGAAGACTGAATAGCTATCAATTGAATATTATGAGATAACCATTCAATTCAAAATCGAAGAAGCATTTATTGAAGTTATCAGTATCAAAGGAAGTGAACCAGCGTAGTAGCAGGTTCGTTCTTAAAGAATCACGCAGCTTACATAAAAAATACTAATGTAAACATGAATTTTAAAGTTCCATTTGACTAAATAGATTCATTTTAGGTTTGATAAAATTAATTTTAAAAAACAAAGTTTTTCTGAGGGAAGTAGAAAGTGAATTTGAAACTTAAAACGAACCAAATTATTGCTTCACAGTCTGTCTAATATATCGATAAAACTAATGCAAACAAACCAACTGATGATATTTCTCTATGTTTGTATGATTATAGAAAACTAGCGCTTTACTGAAAACACAAAATATATAATAAATTTGTACAGTGAAACCAAACCGATTAAAGAGACCTTTTTTTAAAAGAAAAAGGCGTTCTAGGATTGTTGCTAATTTTTTTTTCGTTTAATTCGGTATCACTTATGCATAATGAGCTCAGTCCAATGATTGTATCTCGTTTTGGCTCTGAAAAGGACGCCTTATGATTCGTTTGTAGACAAGTCAGAAGTGAAGGCATCTCGATAGTATCAAGATTATTGACAAGCTTTAGAATTAGTATAATAACTTGAAATACTGCATTGTATAGAGAGAGATAACCGGATTTCCGGAGTTCATACTATGGTTTATTTGTTCTTCAATTCAAGTAACACTAAAGCGTGTTTTTTTACAATTCAGAATTGTATGGTACTCGCTGTTGGTATTATAGCTGGTGATACGAAGATTTTGCCTGATAAATCTACTACTACTATTACTAATACTACTACTACTACTACTACTACTACTACCACTACTACTACTACTACTACTCCTAAAAGTTCACTGCTGCACCAAGCCCCCTGAGGCCAACACAGCTTCGCGCGCTCTTCCTTTATCCCACTCTACTCAAAACCTCCCTTTTCACACCCTCCCAGGATGTTTCCAATTTTTTTAATCTATCTTTATGAAATCCTTCCACCCCAACCACGAGCAACTTGTTTCCTGTTTAGCCCTAGACTTTGACTTACTTTGACTTAAGTTTCCTGTCGGGCATGGCTCGTGAGAGTGATGAAAATGATGTCAGCCTCCTCCTATTGATGTCAGCCTATATTCAGCAACTAACGCTGGTGCATCGTGGACACCGATGTTTGCCAACATCAAGTATTTTGAAAGAGTATTGGGCCATCAATGTTTTGGTCTGCTGCGGGGTCGTGTCCAGCCGTCATCTGCGGGGTTTAAGTCCAGCACAATTTTTGCTGGTTGGTGTGATGGCATTCTAAGGAGATGGCTCGTACCATCATAGTGCGCTCCGTAATTTGGATGGAAAACAGTGTCTGCTGTTTGTCTGTAGTATATTCTCGTTGCTGAAGAAGTCGAACCATCTCTGGCCTTCTATCCTCCTAAGGCTTTTCGTCTGGAACACGTCTACGGTCTTAAAAGCTGTAATTGTGGCCGGCCAGGTTTCTGTTCCGTAAAGAATTACAGACCCGACCAGGGCGTTGAAGATTGACAGCTTCGTGTTTTGACTACTACTTGATTTCCGCCATAGGTGACGGTTTAACCTCCCCATGGCAGCATATGCCTTAGCTATTCTTGCTTGTTGTTCAAGGAGAAGTGAGCCATCAGCAGCAATGACAGAGCCCAAGTACGTGAGCTGCTGAACTTCGTCGATAGTAGTTGTTGTTCCAGGGCCACGGGAGACTTAGCAATGCTAGAGGACTGATCAACGACTATAATCTTTGTTTTGTCCCAGTTGACCTGTAGTCCTACTTTCGCTGCTTCTTCTTGTAGGATGTGAAGTGCTTCCACCAGTTGATCCACGGATTCCGCCATGAGTGCCAGGTCGTCGGTAAAGTCAGCGATCGAGAGGATACGATCACCAAATTAAAGTCCAAATCCAAGCCTTGAGGTCGTCTTTGCTATGACGTGGTCTATTATGAAGTTGAACAGCTCGGGCGCAACGGCACAACCTTGCCGAACCCCTGTATAAATTCGGAAGAATGAAATTCGTCGGCTGTTGACTTGGACGCAGCTCTCTGTATTGTGATGGAGTGCTCCGAAGAATCCGCAGTACTTATCTGGCAGACCGGTAGACTTCGAGATGCTCCACAGGGCATTCCGGTCGATTGAATCGAAGGCAGCTTTGAAGTCAACAAAGGCGTTGAATACTTTCTGTCGAAACTCTCTGGTTTTCTCGACTACTTGAAGGACTGTGAACATCTAGCCATATATGGTTGGCCGAAAAAGAAAATCTTCGGCAATCTGTCATTCTTCATCCGCAGAACGTGTCTTAGCCATCGCAACGTATCTCCCATTATAAGCCTAGAAAGCGGGATTGGACCGCACTTATCGTATAGCATACTGTTTGATATACGGTAATTCAGCTGGGTACTCAGAACAATCTGAGTTCTGAGATCTTTATTTAACATTAAAATCCATAAAAAAAAATTACTTCAAGACAATCTCCCCCATAAGGCTCCATGGCCGGGAAAGAACAGGGGAGAAAAAAAATACCAAGAACAAAAAAATATAAACAAAAACCAAAAATTGAGTCGCCCACCTTAATAATCTCCAAAAAATGACAAGCTAGGCAGGGGGTAGCACATGATTTCACCAACTCAATTAAATATCCAACTCAATCCAGAGACATCAACTCCAAGGGAAACTGGAATAAAAAATAAAGACAAAAAAAAAAAAAACAACAAACAAACCAAATTATTTACTAGCTAGAAAATCTCTAACATAATTTTCGAACATACCAAACGAGTGGCAGTTTCGTACGAACTCTGGGAGCGTGTTCCAGATCCTGTTGCAAGCTGTCAGAGGGTTGAAGTCAGACCTCACTGACGGTGTGTGAAGAACCAGTAAATTGTTGGAAGTGCGGAGATGATAAGTCGATTGATCAGAAACAAAAGATATATTATTACATAGGACAGCAGGAAGATGGCCGTGCAACTGTAAAAAAACGAAAGAAGAACAAGAAAGAAAATAGAGAGATTTCAAATCAAGCAAGGGTTTAAGTGAAAAACGGTTAGTTTCCTGAATAAGAGTCCTTGCTTTATCATAAAGTTTTGAAAGTGGCTTCAGAGACGAGGGAAAAGTTGACATCCAAATAACAGAACAATATGAAATATAAGACTTAACTAGGCTGCAGAACAAGAGTCTAAGAATCGACCCTGGAAATATATATTTGAGATTTCTAAGGATTCCAAGACTCCTGGAGACTTTCATTTTAATCAGGTCAATATGAAATCCGTAGGCAATTTCCCTGAAAAACATCTAGCAAATTCTCTTCCGTTTTCTATCATCCTCCATCCGCAGATCTGTGTCCATCCGCAATCTGTCATCCTCCATCCGCAGAACATGCCCTAGCCATCTCAACCTTTCTCTCATTGTAGCCCAGAAACAGGATTGAACCAACTTTTCGTACAGCATACTGTTTGAGATGCGGTGAGACAGTCGGATGCCCAAAACAATCCTTCAGCAAATTCTCTGGAAAACGTCTGGCCAATCCTCCTCCGTTTTTTGGAAAACCCACGCTTCACAACCATATTTAACCACTGTCATCACCGTAGCTTCTGAAATTCTAATCTTCCTATTCTTCCAAACTTTTTTCAACTCTGAAGAAACACCTTAGCCTTGGCTGTTCTACTTTTAACATCTTCACTGCCCCTACCGTCTTTACTAATAATACTACCAAGGCGAGTGATGCTCTCCACCCAATTAATCTTTCGTTATTAAACTTCTCCTTTTCATCTTCACATGTTCCTAACCTTAGGGACCTAGTCTTCTTAATATTAATTTGCAAACCTACTCTAGCATCCTGAATTCGTAACACCTTTAAAAGCTCATTCAATTCGCTCGAACTTTCGTCTAGGGTGCTTAAATAATCAGCATAATATAAATCCAGGAAAGTTTTCCTCCC
The DNA here is from genome assembly GCF_032884065.1 of Artemia franciscana. Lineage (NCBI taxonomy): Eukaryota > Metazoa > Arthropoda > Branchiopoda > Anostraca > Artemiidae > Artemia > Artemia franciscana. The sequence goes on from NC_088876.1 coordinate 17,573,529, forward strand.
CATTTGATTCCGTATTCCACCATTGCCTTTTCTGTGCTCCTTAAGACAAAATCCAGCAAAATAATCCATATAAAGGGGGGGGGGACAAAACCTGATTAACTCCTTATTTAACGCGGAACCAGCTACTAACCTTATGTCCTACTTTAACTGCAGCAGTATTATTCTCGTACATAACACTAATCACCTTAGTTTTTTTGAATGAACAGTGAGAAAATTGTTCAATTTGGTTATACCGATATTGTTGGATTGATTGGTAGAGTGCATCTGTGGATACTTAAGTGGGCTAGGTTAGATCTACGCTACTAAGATTTGCTCATAAAATTGATTTTTGCTTGATGGTATCTATTGTAACAACTAGCTCACTTTTTTGGCGTTGACATTTTTAGCCTTTTACTAAATTTTCCTATTATAATTAGCGCTCATTTAGTTATACTGGAAGTGCTGTTTACCATTTACAAACATATTGTTTGGATACAGTTTTTTGGCAGATAGTGAGCCAAGCGCCAATACGTCTAGCTTACAGTCCTGAGCCATGACTGAAATTTCTATCGGCTGTTTGATGGAGTGCAAATTAGTGCATATCACACTGCTGAACTATTTATATCGCTCGATGGAGACTGGTGTAAAATCTGACTCGCTAATTAAATCGTGTGTTCAGTTCATTGAAAAAGATGTGACTTTGGAAGCAAAGAAAGTGCTGTGTGTCACAGATTTGAATCACACATTTTGGTAAGAATTTTATATATTTAGAATCAACATAAAAAGCCAATACTACCCATATAGGAATTGTCATGAGAATTCTATTTTATTTTTGGTGAATATTGAATATTTTATTTTTAGAGACTGGTGTAAAATCTGACTAGCTAATTAAATCGTGTGTTCAGTTCATTGAAAAAGATGTGACTTTGGAAGCAAAGAAAGTGCTGTGTGTGATGAATCCGGATATGATGAGCGATGTGTTCGACATCTAAAAGAGGAGGAAAATGACATTGAAAAAATGTTGGCAAAATATGCGAAGGACCAGAAAATCTTGCCAAAGTTTTGATTCACGATCCTCAATAGGTTTCCGCTCCCTCAGAATTGACCGGAGTATATGCAGTATCAAAATTCAAGAAATTTACAAGAAACTTGATAAGACCCTTGATAAGTTGAGCCAAGTGCCTGTACTTAGCATTCCTGCGGGTTCTAGGAAAGAACCTGGAGGCAAGTCTTCTCTTCTTTACTCAGTAGTGGTAAAAAATTCGACCAAGCCATTATTTACGGTAGAAGAAAGAAAAAAACATAATAGACTAAGTATTGGTGCAACTCATGATGACAACACGATTGACGTCAGACGATATAGATCTGATTTTAAGGTACTCGTAAACAACAAGCCCCTAGCTGAAGAGATAGCGAGTTATTCAAGGCATCCGATCAAGAAGCAGCTGTGAGTGTTAAGTCAAAACAGTAAATTGGAATTATCAAGCCCATCCTGCCTGAATTTCAGAATGATCTGTACTCTTTCATTCATAAGTGTAGCAAGCCAAAAAAGATGGATATTCAAGATATTCTTCACTGATTAAGTGGACTGGGATTCTGCAATCGAAAACCAGTCAAAAATAGGATACTAAGATCGCTTGGTTTTTTGGGGGGGTGTTTATCCTTTTTTCACAAATCAGGCAAATTTTCTCAGATTTTTGGTTTTGGGTAGGTAATAATAAACTGAAAGAATTTTATATATTTAGAATCAACATAAAAAGCCAATACTACCCATATAGGAATTGTCATGAGAATTCTATTTTATTTTTGGTGAATATTGGTCCCAGTCAATTTTTACTTCAGTTTTTTAGTCACTACCTATTTGGTAAGATTCTCTTGTGGCGAAACATTTTTTGAACCTGTTCATTTTATTTAGTTGAATAGAACAATAAAAAGAAAGTGGGTTAATTTGACAGACGGATAGTAAGTTTAAATTTTTTTTTCTTTCATTATTCTTTTTTTTAATGTCTGAATATATAAGAGATTTAAGTTCGAGTAGAAGAATTGTTCTGTTTTGAAAGAGGTACGCTACATTTTACATGGCCGTTATAAAATCAAAACGTGGTATCTATGCAGGCAGGAAGATTTTTGAGCATCTCTACTCCTTCTGTAAACTATTCTAAGGCGTAGAAAACGCCAATACTATCGGTATAGCAACTGTTATGAGAATTTCATTTTTAGTTTTGGTGAAAATTGGTCCAAGTCACTGTTTACTTCCAGTTTTTATGGTACTTGTTATCTCCCAAGTGAAACATAGCGAAAGCAAATTCTGTCGGTCGGTCGGTCTGTCTGTCGGTCTGTCTGTCTGTCCCGGTTTTGCTAGTTTAGGAACTTCCGGGTAAGCTAGGACGATGAAATTTGATAGGCGCATCGGGAACCAGACTAGATTAAATTAGAAATTGACGTTTCCCTGATTCGATCATCTGGGGGGAGGGTAGTTGGGGGACGGTAAATCGGAAAAATTAGAGAAAATGAGGTATTTTTAACTTACGAACGGGTAAACGGATCTTAATGAAATTCGATATTTGGAATGAATACGTGTCTAAGAGCTCTTATTTTAAATCTCGATCGGATCCGGTGCCATTGTAGGGATTTGAAGGGAGGGGGCCTAAAATCTTGGAAAACGCTTAGAGTGGAGGAATCGGGATGAAACTTGGTAGAAAAATAAGGACAAGTCCTATATACGTGGTTGACATAACCGGAACGGATCCACTCTCTTTGGGGGAGTTGGGGGGGGGAGTTTTAATTCTGAAAAATTAGAAAAAAATGAGGTATTTTTAACTTACGAAGGAGTAATCGGGCCTTAATGAAATTTGATGTTTGGAAGGATACCGTGTCTCAGAGCTCTTATTTTTAAACCCGACTGGATCCGGTAAAATTGGGGGGGGGAGTTGGGGGACCTTAAATCTTGGAGTGGTCAGATATTAATGAAATTTCATATTTAGAAGGACCTTGTAATTCAGATATCTTATTTTAAATTCCGACTGGATCCAGTGTCACTGGGGGGGATGGGAACCGGAAATCTTGGAAAACGCTTAAAGCGGAGAGATCAGGATAAAACTTGGTGGGAAGAATAAGCACAAGTCCAAGATACCTGACTGATATAATTGGACCGGATCTCCTCTCTTTTCTGGAATTGGGATAGGGGGGGAGGGAGTAATTCGGAAAAATTAGAACTCTCATTTTAAATTCCAACCAGATCCATTGGGGGGAGTTGGAGGGGAAACCGGAATTCTTGAAAAACGTGAAAATTGAGGTATTTTACGAATGGGCGATCGGATCTTAATGAAACTTGATATATAGAAGAATCTTATGTTTCAGATACTCCATTTTCAATTCAAATCAGATCCGGAGATATAAGAGGGTTGGAGGGGGGACAGAAACCTTGAAAACCGGATATATAGGAAAGCCCTTGGAGTGGAGAGATCAGGATGAAACTTGATGGGAAGAATAAGCACAAGTTATAGATACGTGATTGACATAATTGGAACAAATCCGTTCTGTTTGGGAGAGCTGGGGGTTGTTAACTTGGAAAAATTAGAAAAATTGAGGTTTTTTTTTAACTTAAGAACGGATCTGTTCACTTTGGAGGAGCTGGGGGGTGTTGATTTGAAAAAAAATTAAAAAATTGAGGAATTTTTAAATTAAGAACGGGTGACCGGATCTTAATGAAATTTAAAATTTAGAAGGAACTCATGTCTCAGAGCTCTCATTTCAAATCCCGACCAGATCTGTTGACATTGGAGGGAGTTGGAGGGGGAAACCGTAAATCTGGAAAAACGCTTAGAGTGGAGAGATCGGGATGAAACCTGGTGGGTAGAATAAACAAAGGTCGTAGATACATAATTGACGTAACCAGACTGTATTCGCTCTCTTTGGGGGAGTTAGGGGGTGGGGTTCAGTACTTCGTAGAGTTTGGTACTTCTGGACGTGTTAGGACGATGAAAAGTAGTAGGCGTGTCAGGGAGCTGCACAAATTGACTTATTAAAGTCGTTTTCCCCGATTCGACCATTTGGGGGCTTAAGGGAGAGGAAAAATCAGAGAAATTGAGGTGTTTTTAACTTACGAGTAGGTGGTCGGACTTAAATGAATATTGATATTTAGAAGGACCTCCTGACTCAGAGCTCTTATTTTAAATCCCGACCGGCATTAAGCCTCTGATTTTCCTTTTAAATCAATCTATTGATTTTAAGAATTTTGCTAGAGCTCACACCATGTGAGCTCTTGGCTCTTCCTACTCGTCACAAGTGCCATATGAGCTCTTAGCTCTTGTTTTTTATCAAAAACTATTTGATAAGATTCTCTTATGACGAATTTTTTTTTTAACCGGTTCATTTTATTTAGTTGAATAGGACAATAAAAACAAAGAGGGTTTATTTGACAGCTGGGTAGTATGTTTAAATTTTGTTTTTCTTTCACTATTCTTTTTTTTAATGTCTGAATATATAAGGGATTTAATTTCGAGAGGGATTTAATTGTCTTGTTTTGAAAAAGGTACGTTTTACATGGCCTTACATTACCTATACATTACCTATGCAGTTAGGATGGTTTTGAGCATCTCTATTCCTTCTGTAAAATATTCTAAGGGGTAGAGAATTGCATAAAGACAAGTCTACATCTGTTATAATTTACGGAAGCAATACGTCTCTCTGTAATTATGGTTTGAATTTAATTTTCTTTTAAAATTAAATGCATAATAATTCAATATATTATTGATCAAATAAATTGATCCCTAAACAAGGACTCCTTGTCTTTTAAAATTTACTGTATTTTGTTTCATTTTGCAGACAATTAAATTGTTCTTTTTATTGGAGAGTTTTAAATAACAGTATTTAAAATAAACTTATTCCTATGACAAAAATTTCCTGAAATAAATTCCCTTTCAACCAGCCACCACTGACTTGTTGCGTTTGCCTCCACCTAGAAAACTTTATGGTGGCGCCCTTGATGCATATCAATATATGTATACTAAACGGACAATCCACAGCCAACTTTTTGTTTTCAGTAAAGTGCCTATTATTTTGTGGTCTTGAGAAGGTATGGGGGATGTCAAAAACATAATTTCCAGACCTTTCAAATACACAGAACTATTGGCTATCTCAAAATTTTGTAAGAGGTGTTTTAGGAATTGATGGGCGTGAGGAGGGGGCCTTGTTGCCCTTCAATCAGTTTTAACTAATAAAAATGTCACTAGCCCGTTCAATTCCCAATCGAATAAACCTTTTTTGAAGTTTCAACGTTAACAAATGGCTATCTCAAAATTTTTATCAAATGCATTACTGGTAAATACTAGGTTTGGGAGGATGAGGGTTATCTACCCTCCGATCACTCTGAATCTTAAAAATGGCACTAGAGCTTCTGATTACCAATTCAACAATCCCCCTCAGAATTTTATACAATCACCCTTTCTATATATACCTTATATGCCCCCACGGCTGATTTTACTTTCCCTGAGGGCTTTGGGGGGGGGGCTTTCATCCTCAAAGACATGGTTTCTGGCCCTTTCAATTACGTTAAACAAAATTTCTATCTCAAAATTTTGATTGAATGTGGTTGGGAAAATGATGGGCAAGGGAGGGGGTTAGTTACCCTCCAATCACTTTCGACTATTGAAAAAGACACTGGCCCTTTCAATTTCCAATCAAATTAGCTGTTTTTTTTCTTCATCAACAAATGCAATCTCAAAATTTCTATCAGGTGCATTTCGTGAAAATACGACTTGTGGGGGGGGGGGGTTTACATCCTCCGATTACTCCGATTCTTAAAGGGGCACTAAAACTTCTGATTACGAATCCAATGAGCCCCCTCCAAAGTTTATAGGACCATCCATTCTATATATACATTAAATGCTACCAGGGTATAATTCACAACTCTGGCCCTGAGGGCTCTGGGGGGGAGGGTTGCCATCCTTAGAGACATAATTTCTGGACTTTTCAATTACGTTGAACAAAATGGCTATCTTAAAATTTTTATTGGATGTGTTTGGGGAAATGATGGGCGTGGGAGTGGTGCTAGTTGCCCTCCAATCCCTTTTGCCTATTAAAAGGGGTACTCACCCTTTCAATTTCCAATCAAATGAGCTGTTTTTGAAGTTTATATGACGAAGTTTCTGTGTGTTTGTTTATGGGGGGGGGGGGTATCTAGCCTCTGGTCACTCTGAATCTCAAAAATGGCACTAAAACTTCTGATTTGCAATCCAATGAGTCCCCTCCAAAGTTTATACGATCATCCTCACTATACCTTAAATACCCCCTAGGCATAACTTACAACCTTTGCCCTAAGGACTGTGGAGGTTGTTATTCTCAAAGATATAATTTCTGGATCTTTCAACTACGTTGAACAAATTCGCCATCTCAAAATTTTGATTGAATGTGTTTGGGGGAATAGTGACCGTGGGGAAGGTTAGTTGCCCCAAAATCACTTTCAACTATTTAAAGGGGCACTAGCCCTTTCAATTTTCAGTGGAATGAGCTCTTTTCAAAATTTATACGACAAACCCTTCAATACGAAGTGCCCTGGTAAAAAAAAAAGAAAAAATAAATAAATAATACATTGTGCCCACATCGCTCTTTACTTAGGCAGCACTATTGCAGTGCCTATGGTGACATAATCTCAATGAACTAATATAATATTCTTTTCACCAAGTAACAGTTTAATTTTGATGAGAGACTGATATCTTACCACATGTTGACAATGTGTAATATATGTAAAAAATATCTATAAGGAAAAGAAAGTAGCCTACATTTAAGAGTCGCAAAATTCCTAGAATTTTGACCGAAGGGTCAAAATCATGAACTTTAGACTCTTTTTTTTCGTTGTTTTTGTGGATACAGCTAAAAATGTTTAAGCTGAACGTGCAAAATCCCCTGTTTCTATGTGAATGAAATAAACAAAATCTGTTAAAACAGCTGGTGAAAATTTCTTAACATATATTACTTAGAGGATTTTGCAATGGTTGACAAGGCCTTTCAGCCATCTAAAGGTGAGAATATAGACTCTTCGTATAATTTTCATCATCTCAAAAAGTTAGAGCTGTAACATTTATATAGTTTTAGATAAACTAACTTAAGACATATACAATCTGGCAGTTTTAATATCAGGAAAAATTCTTTGTACTGCTATAAGCTAAAGGTTCTAGTTATTTTTAGATTATGCTGATAATTTAAGCATCCTAGATGAAAGTGTGAGCAAAATGAATGATTTTTTTTAAGTTTTGTGAGTTCAGGGTGCTATAGGAATGGAAATTAGTGATAAGAAGACTAACTCGCTAACGCTAGGAATAAGTGAAGATGAAAAGGTGAAGTTGGGTAACGCAAAGATTTATCAGGTGGACAAATTGACTTACCTTGGTAGTATTATAAGTAAAGACGGTGGGGTCAGCAAAAATGTTAAAAGTAGAATAGCCAAGGCTCAGGGTGTTTTTCACAGTCGAAAAAAGTATGAAAGAACAGGAAGGTAAGTCTGATAACCAAGATTAGGATATTGGAAGCTACAGTGAGGACAGCGGTCAAATATTGTTTTGAGGTGTGGGTGCTCCAAAAAACGGAAGATGATTTGCTAGATGTTTTCAAGAGAAATTGTCTACGGATTGTTCTGGCTACCCGGCTGACTGACCGTATTTCAAACAGTAGGCTGTACGAAAAGTGTGGTTCGACCTCGCTTTCTAGGGCTATAATGAGAGAAAATTTGATATAGCTTGGGCACGCTCTTCGGATGAAGGATGACAGATTGCTGAAGATTGTCCTTTTCGGCCAAACGTCTAGGGCTAGACAGAAAGAAGGGCGTCAAGATTAGTGATGAATCCATTCTTTTACAATAGCCTATAGCCACTATTCCTTTCTTCCTTTAATGATTTAAGATGAGGAAGAAGTTTAGCGGTGCAAGTTGCGTAATAGGATTTGTTTTTTAAGAGATACAGGTGTCTGTTATGTTAATTACTTAAAGACACGCAAGGGCCAGGAAGAACTTTCAGGGCCCCCCGCCAAATCATGTATTCTTTGGTTGTTATGTTTAAAAACCTACGAGGACCAGGGAAAAGCCTTCAGGGACCAAATTAAGTTGAGGGTCCCCTCAAGTAAGGACATGACCAAAATTGATTATAACCCAATATTTTCATCCTTCACACACACACACATAACATTTTGCTGCCTTCAAACCAATGAGTTTTCCGCCATTTGTAGGAGCAGAACCGTTATACAGTCTAGACGTCTATTGATTTTTCTAGCAACAAAGGTTTGTTATTCTACTAGCATGATAAAATAAGGAGTGTCCCATTATTTCCAGGAACAGAAGTGATACGTCATCTACTATTGATTTTCTAGGAACAAGGGCCTTGTTACTCTGCTAGCGGGACCCGGAAATTTTCCATTTTCCCCGGGGGGGGGGGTTAAAACTGGGCACTAAAATAGAATTTTTCGTCAGTCTTGTATTAGATTTAGAATATACAACTTGATTTTAGAAAAAAGATCCGTCCCAAAGATAACAACAGGCGAGTCTCTATGTATATTAAGAATACCCCCCTCCACCCATAAAATAGGGGGCATTATACCCAAACTTAACCTAGTATAACTCCCTACATTGGTTTAATAACTAAAAACCTCCATCTCCTCCAGAAAAAAAGTTTTATCGGAGGTATAATAATCATCTAATTTTCTCGTAGATTTACACTTACTCTAAATTTGCTATTTCAGTGTGGCTTCTGCTATTCTAGCGGAAGTGTAAACTTAAATCTGTCATCTCTTTGGGCTAGGCATTAATCACTATCCGTCCCCCTCTTGACGCTAACTGTTAATGACCTTGAATAGCAAGATGGAACCTGGCTTAAACATTTCCATAAGCAGGTATCGGGGTTAAACATTAAATATAGCACGCTTTCAGATGTAGCCTTAGTTTCTCGTGAGGTGGTAAAGTAATGCATATCGTTATGTAATTGAGCAAAATGGGGTCTATCCGCTTTTAAGCCAAATACTTCTTTTGTGAGGTAAAATGACGGCTTAAACAATTCGGCTTTGAGGGTACTGACCAGTAAAATAGTTATTTAAAAATGCCTGCTATATTTAAAATAGATGCAGAGCGGTGGAGAAGATTTTATTTTTATGGTAAATAAAAATAATTAAACAAGGAACATTTTGAACATAATAATTAATTACTGTGTAAGGCCCCTCCACCCCTACTAGTCATTATCAAGTCATATTTTTCTATGGTGCATGGCTTATTAAACTCAAATTTAAAAAAGAAGTGTTATGAAGAAACTAGGAAAACTAAATTTATTCCTGTTTCCTCTATTTGTTGAAAATTACTTCTATTACATTTAAACACAGTTATATAAGACTTTTGTAGCTCAAGAATGAAATATGTGTGAAGAATATTTTCGTATACTATAATGAAAAAAGAAATCACCAATGCAAGAACACAAACACAGAAAAAACACACACCATAAAAAAAGAATGACATAAGGAGAAAGGAAGACTGTTTTCCTACTTCAGTAATTAATATAGATCAGTACTTGAACGAGGCCTTAACCCTACTCATCCATCCACTTACATAGGTCAAACAGCATAACCATGCACAGTCAACCGCAAAGAATAATCCATGGATAGGCAATCATGTCGTAAGTAAGTTTAAGTCGTCATATACCGAATATTAAAAACAATAAGAAGTACATATAATTCAGAGGCAACAACCCAACACAAAGGCTCATCAAGAGAATACACACTTGCTAATAGGGTTTTGGCACTTTAAATTCCCCTTATTTAAAAAAAGTAAAAAATTTAGTGATGATACCCAGGCAAGTGGCGTGCCTACCGTAGATTCCCTACGGTATCCCCGTGCTCGGTATTGCTTCCAAAATATATGCCTATTAAAAAACCAATGTAAAAGAACTAAATAACTCCAGAAGTAACTTATCCTGCAGTATTATTGTAGAAATAGCAAAAAACGCAAAGAAAATATTTACGGTCTGCAATATTTGCTAATTCCAATTTTTACGTTAAATATCCAATTTTTTACTTTACCCCTTACTAGGGTTGAGGAAGTGCCTTTAATCCCTACTAAAGTTTAAATCCCACTCGCTAACCCCAGGCTTACACATAATTTGCTAATGTTTTCCCCATGGTTCCGTATCATTACGACATTTTTTCTATGTGTGGGCCTCGTCAAGGTGGGTGGGGGGCAAAGGGGTTATTCCTGAAGGCTAAGTTCCCTACTTCTTATATTGTCACATATTTCCATTTATTTTAACCATATATATTCTTTTTATCAAAACTAATTTCCATATATGATTAAATAATTTATGGAAATTAAATTAATAATGTATTGTTTTACTTCGTGAAAAAAAGTTTATTTCTTTTTAAGGAAAATTCTGAGTATGAACCTCCCAGTTAGAGGACGAGGAAGGGATCTGACCCAAGCGTGCCGATAACCCAAGATACTGTCCCATTGCAGGAAGAAAATTTTACCTCTTCGTCTCCCGAGCTCCTTGACATTAAAGCTGCAGGGCCTTCAGGACTAATGACACCTAAGCAAGGTAAAGAAAAACGTGCGTCTCCCCAGTCCCTTGGCAATGAATTTGCTGATCTTTCTATGCCCAACAAGCAAGGTGGAGTTGCTGGCCCTAATATAAGTGAAATTCCTTGATTTTTAATGAAAATTTTAATGTTTTTTTTCAGCATGGGGGGAAATAATTACGATATAGAGAACTTTATTCACTAACTCCGGAAGGGGGAATAATGGCAATGCCGTATCTTAAGAATATGTCTCTTTTCAGGTTTTTATCAAGGCCCTCAAGATAGTTTTTGAGGAGACCCTTGGTCCTAAAGGAATTAGTCTTTTCACTATGATTTGACGCTAGAAACCAATTGTATTTTACTGTGGTGGGTGCATTCTTTTAGAGATAAGTAACTTTTTGAAAATAAGGTGTTTCAACCTCCTAAATTCTAGCATTGAAAACTTAGTGTTTTACTGTTGAAAGGGGACCATGCCTCTAAGAAGAAGGATTTGAAAACCCTAATCTTTAGATTATTGATGGGTTTCCTTTTCAGCTTAATAATAGAGCAAAATATCAGGGTCCTCATGATAGTTTTTGAAGAGCCCCTTGATCATAAGGAAAATACTTTCTGCTGGAGATTAACTATGAGTTTTAACATTCTGCTTTCTAGGAGGTAACTTGAAATTTCGCCCCTTGTTACTTTTCAAGAAAACGAACTGTGTGAACAATATTTTAGCGGTGTCCTATTGTTGAAAGTGACCTTTAAGAAGGAGATTTAAGGACTCTATTTCTAAAATAGATATTCTTTTTCCGCCTATTAACATTTTTTTACAGCTTAAGATCATAATTGCTTCAAAGAATATTAATTGTCACTCTTTTTTTTAGGCCACCATTGGTGATTTTGACCAGTTAATTGATCGTTTGCTGACGAATTTCATTTGGAGTAGAGTGGAGCAAGCCCCAAAATAGACACAACATTCCCATCTCTCTGTAGAACTAACTATAGAACTTAGAACACTATAATATCTGAAACGTAAAGGGAGTCAACTTACCTTGATGTTTACAGTAATTTGAGCCTCTTAAATTCTTAGTTCGTAGTGGGAGGGTCTATAGATGTGAAAGGTCACTTTTGGGGCCCATTTATGGAATAATTTCTGGTCATTAAACCTTCTAACACTAGTGAGGTCATTATAAATCTGAAAATTAATTCTTACGTATAAGCAAGCAAATCCTAAAAATTTTTAAAAATTTAGACTAACATTGTTTTCCTTTTCAGCCTAATATAAATTTTTTCAGGATGAAATCAAAAGTGTTTCAATGGTCTTATAGACTCATATCACTTTTTTAGGTTCACATACCAACATCTCAAGGAGCCTACAACCTCTATGAGGACCTTGAATTGCTAATGGAATTTGTACAGGCCCAAGAGGGAAGTGAACATGAGGGGGGTGAAAGTGTGGGGGTGAACTCGCTTCACGTAGCCCCTTATCTTTGATTTAAGACGCGTTTGTGTGAGATCTCGGTCTCAATAAGGACTATGAATGGGTTGACAAACTACCAGCAAGTGACGTAGATAAAGTACTCACCCCAAAAAGTGAGATTGAAGGGGGAAGACAAAGGGGAAGTGGTCCACCCCCTGTTTTGCCTGAATTTTATTTAGCGGTTTCAGCTTTACGCAAAATTTATGTTTTCAGGGATGAGTTTGGAGAACTATTTAATACTCTAGCAATCAGTAGTATTATCAAAGATTAAGTTGACATATTGCACTCACATGTGAGCAAGATTTGGGCACTTTTTGAAAAACAGATTAGGGAGGGAGAGAACGGGACAGAGTAAAGTATTCGTCACTGAAAAAAATATTCCTTTGAATGTAAAGTCGGGTGGCATGAACTCCCATTTCCTGCAATTTAAGATGCAGACGCTTCACCCAGACCTACATAATTTTGAAGGTGTTTTTTCAGATTGCGTGGGAAGCATTTTTAATACAGCGAAGAACCTTAATGAAAACGGGAGTGGGTCATTAGTGTTATTTATTGAAAATTTGTAATCTGTTTTAGGAGGTTTTTGTAATCTGTTTTAGGAGGTTGTTTTGAAAATAAATCTGTTTTAGGAGGTGGGAGGGAGAACAGGTGTGTAAAATATAATGCGGATTTAAAAGGTTGTAAGGGTGTATAACACTTTTCTTTTGATACAGGGCTTCAGGGCTTCAAGTATTCAGTTATTGTCGCAGGATATAAACCCCGTTTCAACGATGCTAGTATAATATATTTTATGGGTTTGGCAGTTATTGGGTCTAAGGAAGGGACTGAGTGTTCTAAAGTAAATTTTAACTTTTGACTTTCGCGCGAATACAAACCCTCATAGGTTTTCCCCAGCACAAAAGTGTTGTATTTTATTTATTTATTTATGAATGTTGAAATAAAAACTTGAACTTGACGGAAGAAGGGAAAGGGAAAGGGGAAAAAAGAAAAAAGACTGTTCAAAGGGACAATATCCTATAACACTTAAGTGAATTGATTTTTTTGAGAGGGCTATTGAGCCTTTAAAGATTGCGGTTTCAGTGTTAAAGTAGGATAAAGAGTATGAAAAGGGCGAAGTTCAAGAGAAAAAGAAGTTTTAAATTCAGTAAGGGTTCCATCCATTGAATCAGTGAAGCACTGGGCCTGGTTTCTTCACGAGCCGCCAAGTAACCCTGATTCAACTGGATATTTTTTATTCGAACTCACATGATTCAGGTTTAAAGTGAGGGTAAAAAGGGGGGATCTGCTTTTATCGTCCAATGAGTCTTTCAAGATTCTATACAGGATTAAAATTGAAGCATCAAATGAGGCACCGTAAGGGTCATGAGAACCAGTCCATAGAGATAGTTTCGGGTGAAAATACCATCTTGCGATTTAAAAACTTTCAGAATTCACTCGGTTTCTTTAGACATAAAAGATAAACTAATGGATGAGTACAATTCATCAAACTCGAATCATGTTAAAGAACATATGGCCATGCAGTCTCTTAGAGACTCGAGTAATACCACGCAATTCGTAGAGGTATTTGACAAATTGGGTGAAGAAGATTGCGTGAGCTCCGCTATAGTTATACTCATGAAAGCAGCTAAAAAGTCAATTTCACGGCTGAGCAATTTAAACTATCAAATGAATGTATCGCCAAAGAACGAGTTGGCCGTTAAAAATTAAGATAAGTGTTGGGTGTGTTAGGAAATTTGCTGAGGGTAGTGAGAAAATGTTATTCCACTACCATGAACAATTTAAGCAATCCTTTTTTATCGGGAGGGAGTAACTTCCGTGTACTGGCACATAAATCCTGTAGATATACGGAATAAGCAACATTCTTTTCTATTGGTTTGCTTTGATTTGAAATTCTTATTATCAAATTTGGCACGATTGCAGAAAGGTGAAGATGTAGATGGCTTATGGGTAGACAGATCTTTTCATATAGCATCATACCTAAATCATCTGATTATGTTGCTCTTCTTAGAATTCAAATAGAAAATGGTTGAAAATGATAATATGTGCTTTAATAAACTCCTTTTTTAGATTCCAATAACTTTTTCCCAAATCCCTAAGTCTATTCATTTAAGTACAAAAAAGAAAAGATTTTAATAGTTTCCTTCCCTTTATACAGCACTTTCCCGATGCTGTAATTTATGACTTACTAGCTGTTTGGATGAAAACAAAGGATAATTTCTCAAAACTGATTGTGAAATACTAGTGTAACTTCTTGACTTGGTAAAAGATTTTGCTGTCCTGTGCATAAATAGACAGGTGCCTAGGGATTCATTGAGTCCCTATAGTATGTCTTTGGTAGATGATGGTGGTATGCACTGGACACCTTCAAAATAAAGCTTATTGCCAACCGTCATCCAAAACAGAATATTGCTGTACTTCACGTTCTTTGTGGATGCTGCCCAGCGGTTTCAAGGTCACAAAGATTCATGGAGCCCTCCAATTCGATAAAACCATAGATTAACACGTTTATTGACTCCTCTCCGTCAGTAGACGATCTGAGGCGAAAAGGAAGGTTGAAAATAAGATCTTTAGACTTTTTAAAATTCGGCTTTCAACACGAATTAGCTTTCATATGAGTGCCATAGGAGTCGTTTTACCACTGTAACCGACCCAAAAGAATGTCCCACAATGACTGCAGACCTGATTTTCACATCATTCACGACCGTAGACCTCAATATGGTCCTTTTGCATAGAAAAAAGAAGCGTCATTTTTAAATAAAAACATTGCTGCTGGCAGTAGAATTTTAAAAATATCAAAAAATTCATGTTGAAATTGTATTACAATGTGTGTAAGCTCCAATGGCTGGTGGAGGAAAGTTCAAGTTTATTACAGGGATATAGATTCACTATTATTAAAATTTAAAACTTAAACTTCATTACACGATTTGGAGAATGGTAAGCGAACTAGCTCTAAAATGGACCACAAGAACTGGGAAAAGTCAATTTGTCTGGAGTTAATGAAATTCCAGGCCCAAAATAAGCTATTATTTTTATAGTCCGAGAGGGAGAGCAGCTTGATATCTAGTGGTGTGCTTGTTGGTCAGAAGATGGATTCTGTGAAAATGCACAATGAGAATATCAAAAAAGTCTGCAAAGGGGTGTCTTCACAATATGTAAACGAAAATTTCGACCTGACTGTCTATAGGAATTTCAATTTCAAGTTTCTAATTTAATTTCAAGAGCGGAGGCCATCGTCATTCAGTCTTTAAAATTCATAAATTACACAATTAGAGGTGAGAAGATGTCATGTTGGCCATATCAGATAAAATATATGTGCGCGCAGACGGTGTGAGAGTACTACTACAAGGTCATTGCCTCAATTCAGATCGAGACGTATGTTTAGAGAATAGGCGGCGCCTCGGTCTGGAGAAAGCTCAATAGTTGGTGGGTCAGGTAAATCAATTTGTCGGCAAGCACAAATGAAGTTATAATCAACGGGAAGATATACAACTCAATTAATTTGGTACCACATTTAATTTCAAATCGTATAGGTTTTTACCATTGAATAGTCATTTGTACACATTTTTAAAGTGATCAAACTTTTCAAAAAGTCTTATTGGGAATAAAGGTATTTTAAAATGATTAAGGGAATATGGAGAAATGTCAAAAGTTGTTTTTAAATCGTTTTCAAAAAATGCTAGCACGCCAAGTGGGGATGATGATTTAAAAGGTATCAAACCAAAGCCTCTTAATAATAGTGCATCACCTATTAGTACGTAAAAGGGTATCAGACGCTTCACATCACGATTGCGTTCAAAATGACTCAAGTTTTAAAACGTGTTTGCGGAAGTATTGGCGAAGCGGGAAGTTCCGTTCTTTCACCACACTTGCTCGAGTCCCTGGAAATGAAATGAATTTAGCGAGAGAGTATTATCAGAATGGACCCAGTTATGCTCTTCTTCGAAATAATAGAGTCCGTGGTAGTTAATATATAAAGACTAAAGCCTTTTCCCCATTACATATATTATAGGCATATCTTTTGGCTTTAGACGAGATTCAAAGAAGTCATCATAATCCCTACAAGTGAATTTTACTTGAAATCAGTTCTTTTAGTTGCTATGCATATGACATTCCATCGCGTTCAAAGAGAGGTGGTGAAGTTCCTAGAGCCCTTGAATCTATCTTTGAACAAGATTCATATAGAAAAATTCAAACAAATCGGGGAAGTGAGTTTGTTAATCCACATGCAAAAAAAAGTTTTATTGAAATATAATAGAATACTCTATCATAGTCATAGTCTGATAAAAGCAACATTGGTTGAACAATTGATAAGAAAAATTCAACTTTAAATCTCAAGATATTATGTATTTAAAAATGCTTTTTCTTTTACTCAAGATTTAGATAAAATCAATGTTGATTTATAATCAACGCCCTCGTCGATCCTTGTCCAATCTTAGTGCTCTTGAAGTTCATCACAGTGTAAAATACACATGACATTTTTCTTAAACAATATTCCAATGAAGAGAGACAAGTAAAAAAGAAGAAATTAGTATTGGTGATACAGTTTGAATCAATCGAACAAGTAATGTTTTTGAAAAGGGGAATTACTTGTGGTCCAATGAAGTTTTAAAGTGTCAACACTCTTAGACATTAAACTGGTAACGTATCATGTACGTGATATGAAAGATGAAGAGATTCTTGATGTTTTTTACGAGCATGAATTGCAAAAAGTTAAAAAAAGCACAGAATTGTATCAAGATGAAATGATATTAAAAAGTTGAACTCACAAGGATAAGAGAGAGTGAGAAAAAATAAATCCAACCGAGTGAAGACAGGGTTATTTGGAGGTCAATTCATCCACCCACCTAGCTACATCTAATGTCCTGGCTCTTGTGACAGTATTATAATTTTCCTTCTTCTTTTTTGACAATTTTGTGTAATCTTTATGGCTAATTTGCATTTTGGGTATAGGAAGCAGCCTGAAATTATAAGACTATGTTATATGAACCGAGAATGCTATATATAAAGCTTGTATTTTGATTAAAAAATGCTATGAAAAACTACCTGAAATACAAAACATTGTTTCATCTTTTTATTTTGAGAAAAAAAGATACGAGAAGGTATGGAATAAGAAAGAAAATGAAACATCGTACAACAAAGTTCTCAGTTTTATTTAAAATTAACTCTTAACTGCGAGAAATCACATGTCTTGGTTATTCCTTGGAAACTAAAATATCTTCACCATTACTCAGACCACATGCTCCATTTTAAAGACTGCCAATTCCATACTACAGTTTTTAACATAGAGGTTTGTTTTCTAAACTTAATAAGTCTATCTACCATAATTCCAAAAGAAGTGTCAGCCATATGGGCTTAGCCTTCATTTATGCTTAGTTTGCTTATTGAACCTTTCAAAATTTGGCGTAGCTCTCTTATTTGTGATCCAAATCAACTCACATCTTTTCATTTTTAAAAGGAAAATTGACGAACAAAAAATTGACAGACACATTGACGGACAAATTGACGGACTGAACATTGACGGACACATCTTTTGCACTCAGCACTGCCGCATAATTCAAAAAGATAGTAGCTTAAATTCATAATACAAGCTAGATCAGAAAGAGCACAACCCTATAATAAAACAATAGTTGTTCTTTCGCATTGCTACATAGGTGAAACCACCAATTATTTTTAACTTTCTATCTCTTTTGAATTTTTGAGTTCCAAAATTGAAATCAAAAGTACAAGTTTAACATTTATTTTGAATCTTTGTTTTAGCTTTATGAAATACTTTTTAGTTCTAATTTTATTTTTTACTTGTAGCAAAAATTAGGGTTTAGCTACTTTTGGGCCATCCTGTATTGTTAATAATTTGGGATTAATCCAGACGAGTATTACTCTCCTGATGAGGCTGTGAATAAACAAAAGAAGATGATGTCAAATTACATATATTATCTTAGCATTCTGAATAATCATTGATGCTATCAGGAAAAACATTTTTCTTGAAAAATCCCTTGTAATTTCCAGGCGGATCATATAGAGCAACTACGTATATACGTCCTGATTTGATGCTTTTCGCTTTTCCTATTCCAAGATATTCAGTTTTCTTCCAAACCATTTGAGTGAAGTGCCCTGGAAAAATATAAACATGAACAATATTTTATTTTATTTCAAATAGACCGGGAGACCTAACTTTAAGTAAGCAGTGATTTATGCTCATAGTGTTCAAAACTCTGAATAGTTATGAGAGGAATTTCGATAACAATACATACATGAACAAAGTCTTCCTTTCATTGTATTTCAGAATATAAAAAAAATTAAGTTTGAAGTTGCCCTTCCACAGCTATTAGGCTGCGGAAATTTGCAGAGGAGGAATTTTGATAACAATATAAACATTAGGAAAATCTGCCTTTGATGGTGATTCCAAATATGAAAACTTTTTTTAAGATTGAAATTGCCCTTCCAAAACTATTAGGTCGGGGGTTTTGTAAAATTAGTAGAGAAAACGCCCCCAAGAGGGAAATGCTCTTGATAAAAATTGAATTCTAAGACTCAGAATATCAGCAAGCTCTATGACATTGGCTTAAAGCCCCTGTTCACAAAATAAGAAATTTCACCTTTTCCCGAGAGGGTTTGAAACGCATACTTTTTCCCAGGGGGTTTTTAGTGTTAGAAAACAACAATTCTAACTTGACAAGGACTAAATTGTCCTTCAGTGAAAATTCTGATACAGCCAATTAATCCGACATTATCAAACACTCATCGCTGCATCTTCCCAGTTCTAGAAGCCATAATGTCGAGCGATGTTCTTTATGACAATTACGCCTAAAATTCTGAAATTATACTCACAATTACTTCTGAAGATATATGCAGACAAAAGAAACGGCTACTATAGACAATTTATTTTTCTGGTTAATTTTGATGCAAAGTTTCACTACTAAAACTAATCGAAATACAGCTACGGAGATTCCAACTGTGTACTTTTTGCTTCGTCCTTAGACGCTTTGCTTCGAGGCCGTTCAAGTTATAACTGAAATTTGATATTCTAGTTCTCGCAACAAACGTTTACTTTTAAGACTAATCGAAATAGTACTAGCCATTTATCAGCTAAAAGGAGCTATTTTTCTCACTAGAAAGTTTTTTTAAACACATTCTCAAATTTTCGACTACCATGGGCCGTGGCTCGTTCTTAACTAGGTTGCAGCTATCGCTGCGACCACTGTAATCGTGATATAGATTAGATATCATTTTATATAGCTGATTCCCTTGTATTTATATAAATTTCAACGCACTTGTGTATAGTTACGCACCAGCTATTCAAGAAGAGGGCCAATTGACCATACTGTGAGTGAGAATTGGGGCGTCTAAAGCCTCAAAGAGTGCGTGTTCTAAATTAAGTGAGAGGTCTTTCAGATAAACATGAAAAGAAAAGGGATTTAACATTACAATTTTCTGCATTGATTGTGGAGGGATGTACAGAAGCCTCCTTGAAAAGACTGACTTATAGAAATCAAGTAGGAAAACTTGAAAATAAAGAGGGTAAAATTAATTTTTTATATTTCAGACCCCTCTCCCCCGGTGACTTTTTCAAGTGTTGCCCTCTAGCGTTCCTTGACGATGTAAACTTGAATAGAAATATTAGGAGTTAAAGAGTAAGGGTGGCAGCCTCTGTCACCTCAAAGGCAGCACAAAAAGCACTACTTTAATACAGAGCCATATGCCTTCAATGTTTTACTTATTCTTTGTTGTTCCCTTGCCACTTCGCATGGAAGGGGGGAGACGAAGCTTCTAATACCCATGTTAAGAGACAAAAGTCATTTGGGGATAGTCAGCTTAATTCTCATTATGTTAGACCCAGATTTTGAGATAGTCATTTTGCTAAGAAACGTTGGAAGGGGTATTAAGTATGCCTCCGGAGTTAACATAACTCCCACAACCCCAGGGACAATAAACTTAAGTTAAGTAAATTTAGAATGTTCAAAGATAGGTTTTAGTAGAAAAGCAATTAGGGATTGTTTCCTAGACTAAAATTCCCGGGCTTCGACAAGGGTAAAATCTCTTAGCGGCACGGGTAACTTTTAGGCTTGAATTTTGGTTTTGCGGGAGGGTAAACGAGTTGAGAACTTTTTTTGTTTTTCTCTTTCCCCAAATGTTTTTGTGCTATAGGCTAATATGGGATTTATGATCTATGCGGAAATAAGTAGCAAGGCAAATCAAAGGACACAATGTGTTGCTACGGGTTCATCCAGATTATCTAAATACTACATCTGTAATATCTCAGGAACGGCTCAGGGGATGGAGATAAGACTCAAGGTAGTGTTGGAGCAGGTAAGGGCAAGAGGAATTAGAATTGTTCGTTAGGGAGATGGCTGAATAAGTTTTTTCCAGTCAACCCAAACGTTTTTGCACAGGGACTTAAGATCTATCCACAGTTAAGCAGCGATAGGAATCAATAGACACCGTATGTCATCAGGTTATCAATATAACGTATCTGCACTATCTTTGAAACTGCTTTGGAAAACAAGCTGAAACTTTCGGGAAATTTTTTATTAGGGTGGATATTTAGATTTCAAATTTCAACCTGGGGAAGGGGGCAGAGAAAGGCTAAACATAATTTGTCTCAAGTCTGTCTATCAGTTATGACATTCCAAGCTCTTGTGGAGGTAGAATCTACTCACAGTGAAGTAGTAATTTAAATTTAGAGGCATTATATTTACCCAGGTTAACAAAATAGGGGTATTCATAGTGTTCCATGAATGGCTTGGAAGATCAAGCTAAAGCTTTCAGAAGGTATTGAGGGGCATAGTGAGCCTTAACTTTGGGCTTGGGTAAGGAGCAGTGGGATTGTACACACACTAAGTGTAGTAATTAAGTCCAAATAGCATAACCAGAATATCTAAATGACGGTGTGGGGATTCAGCATCAAGATTTGACTGGAGAACAGCTTGAATTAGTATTGGAGAAACTACCTGAAGTTAGTTTTTGTGGCTCAAAATCGTAGTTGAATTTTTTCGATTCTTTATACCATGTATCGATTACTTCTTCTGGTGTTATATTAACTTTTCCTTGAGATGACCAGCGACTAAAGACATTCTCTCCGAATTCTTCGAATAAAAAGTTCTGCATAAAATCCAAGTTGGCCAGGTTTTCGGCGTGGTTCTGTGCCTTCTCCATCAACTATAAATAAAGTAAATTCTGTTTTTGTATTTTTTGCAGGAAAAAAATCGTTAACGAGATAAACTAAAAGATTCAGAAAAATTTGGCTCTAGTCAATTGTACAATATCAGAAGTTAAATATTCCAACTAATCAAGAGTGTTTGTAAGTTGTATTCTAATAAATAAAATATTTCAATTAAAAATAAGCTTATTTTTTCCATCATTGTCCGAGCTACTTAGAATGAAGATAATTCATGACGAAGAGACTAAAGACTCCTTACATTGCCTTACACTATATTGCCGAAGAATTCTTATATTACCTTCTGAAAAAAATGTAGATGTCTGGTTAAAAAAATTTCTTTCGACTTTTTCTCATTATTTACTTTATCATTTATTATATCTTTCATTTATCTTGTATTAAGGTTCAGATTCACTCAATTTTATAGGTGACATTTTAAACCATTACTTCATCAAGTAACATGATTGAAAAGTGAACAACACGTAAAACAAGTTGCATATTATCAGTTATTTACAATTAAATAATTTAAATGAGTCAATACACTGGAATTAAAATTTAATTGACAAAGGAAACTTGCAGTTTCTGTAGTTCTAATAATAGATTGACAAAGCCATGGACACCACCAAAAATTCCTCCAATGGGGGAGGACGGGTAACTTTTTCAGCAAATTCTGTTTATATAGTTCAACAGTAGAGGAATGGCTGATTCAGAATTAAAAGTAATGCCTTAACGCCACAAATACTAATGCTTTGAGATATTTATGGTTAGTGCCAATTGCAAAGATCGGGCTGTGGCTTCAACAAGAATAACCAAAGATGGCGTTAATTTCCCGATGCTAACCGCTGATGCACTGAATACAAAATATTCTATTTTTAAACAGCGACTTAAAAATATGTTTTATCTGAAACATTATTTTCCGATTCTATTACCTTACCCTTTTTTAATATCAATTTAAAAATGATTTTCCACAAAATAAATTTTTTACAAAAAATAAGTTCTTTAAAAATTTAGAAAACACTTTGGAGCTGAATGTTTCTATTCCTCTTTATACAAAGTGTAAGCAAAAAAAAAAAAGAAAAAAGAAAGAAATGAAACACCGTCATAACCAAGATTACTGAAAAAAATTAATATAGTGACATTTATTCCTTATTGTCTTAATATTTATTAATTTATTAAAGTTAAAGGAGTTCAAAGGCTTAACATGTATTTTGTTTTCAGTGAAGTTCAAATTATTTTCTGGTCTTAAGAGGGCATGGAAGTTGTCAGCCCAACTTATGTTGATTTCTGCTCGTTTTGAGTTTGACTCGGTTATTTACTGTAATGTCTGTTCGTTTGGGTTTCATTTATTTTTTGATGGTGATTTGTGGTAGTTTTACACTTGGAAGATTATTTGACTTTATTTCTGCTAATTTTGGTTTAATTTAGCTCTTTATGTTTCTTTGAAAAACTTATTTTGCAAAAAAAAAGTTTTTTCAACTTAGTTTTGTTCGTTTCTTACTGACATAGTGTTTTTTATGTTTTTTCATGTTTTTTTCATTTTTCTCGATAAGACTCCACAGTTTGGCTTGCTATTTGCAGGTTGGAGAAAATTTGTCATCAGTGTTTAATAACCTTACAAATCTGGACACAAATAGTATTGTTTCCCTCCAGAACCACGGTTGATCACTGTCATCACTGTAGCTTCCAAAATTTTAATTTCGGTTCGCAGACTTATCTTTCTATTCTTCCAAAGACACCGTCATACTAATAATACTACCCAGGTATGTGAAGCTATCCACCTGATAGATCTTCTTTTCTACCTATTATCATATCTTCAGCTCCTCGAATGAAAACTCGATTATTTCTAACAATGGATTAAAGAATAATTTGAACCTTGAGGTTCAAGGAATAACTTTCAAGTATGGATTTTAATGCCAGCGCACCTTCAGGGACAAGGGGTTTTACACTTGTCCTGATTGGTCTACCTGTCATTGGTTTTAGATACATTTTAGGATAGGAAAATTTTTCTCTATGCAAGTGGTTATGCAATGATTATAAATAGTGGTACAACGCAATGAAACAATTTTGCATCCCATTAGTGAAGTAAGTAAGTGGAAATCACACGCTGAACAACACGGAGTCTTGTTTTATTGACCTTCAAATACGACAGTAGCGTCAATTTATGAGAGTCTAGGGGGGGGGGAGGATAAAAGGTACATTTCAAGATCTGGTGGAGTAAATTTGACATTTTTCCATAAATATGCCAAAAATGGTTTTTTAAAGGAAATATCCTCCCAAAAGAATCAAAAACATATTTTTCAAAATCTAGGGGGAATCAGAGAGTATATGATCCCATTTGTCTTCCCCGACCCAATTGACACCACTAAAATACCCATAAAACAATTAGAGGTTTCGAGGCACAAAGTATTTTACTCTTTGCTTCTACACAATGCAATTTTAGAAATAACAACGTAGATTGTGTTGAGATTTATGCTTTGGGGCCAAGTGATAAAGTATTACCATGGACATATAATGCGTTTTGAAACTAACAACATTTATTGGGTGTCAGAAAATAAAGACTAGAGATACCTCTAAGGACATAGCTTGTTTCGAGACCGTCTTTAAGGATTGTGCTCAGCTTTTATTTTTATTTTTTTTTAATGTACTTGAAACATATCATTTTAAAATTTTGAGGGGTTGACAACTATGGCATTTTATTAATGGTGAAGAAGCACAATCAAAATGCTGCAACCTCAACATCTCTATCGATGAAGCCGACTAAAGATTATTGCAACACCTCAAGCTATCCTAGCACATAACTGAGGTTTTTCATAGGTTTTGCGCAAAGATGAATCGTTCTTTTTTCGTTTAGGACTTAAATAAACAAAAATAAACTATACTGAAATAGAATAACAAGAATTTCATCAGACAGAATTTTTCTGTAATGAAAGGTTCCCATACTAGAGGTTAGTACACGAGTGCTATTTCTTGGGTTTTTATATCAGGTGATTCTAGTCGCAATAAACTATCGCCATCTAGCCTTTAAATATAAATTGTACAGATTTTGTTTTTTTACTTTTACTTTTTGTGTGATTTACTTTTTTTGTGTGTCTAAGAAATAGTGTGTTAAATGTAAAGAATTATTGTTAAATCTGTATTATTTCCTCTGTAATACTGTTTACTTGTGTGCTGGGCTTTTGAAATTGAAACTCACTCAGGAGTAGCTGCGGTGTTTCTGACTAACACCATCTATCATGGCAACATGTGAACTACATTTTTTACTTCTAAAGTTAGTCAGCAGTTCTTTTTAAGCCACCATTTAATGTCCTTGTTGCTTACAGTATTAAGTTTTAGAGTTAATTATTATGTCTGTTTGCGAAATATGTTGACTAACTGCAAAATCCATAATCACGTTCAAATTGTTTCTGAGCTGATTTGCTCTTTGATTTCACTTATCCACACTGGTACTCCAAAATTCTACACGCGATTTTGCTTTGATTCTTGTGATCCAAATGAAACAGCTTGCATTAATGATACTCTAATACCTCTATTCCCGCTTGCTTTAGTTCCAAATTTGCCCGAATATCTTTCTGATTTTCTCTGAACCCAATGTAGCCTCACAAAAAAAAAAAAAAAAAAAAAAAAAAAAAAAAAAAAAAAAAAAAAAAAAAAAAAAAATCACAACGCAGTGTGATATGTGATGCAATGTGAAATTCAGGTGTTACCATCTGAACTGCTACTGTTATGAAAAATATATCCATCTCGAGTTTCTCAGCTTTTTCTTAGACAGAATACTTTTTTTTTGGTGCAGAAAGGGAAGTTGCTGTTATTGAAGGTTTACATGCCACTGTATTTCTCCAAAGTTCTAATATATACTTATCAACACATTAGAGCTGAGCCGCACTCTTGCTGATGTTTATGGCGTACTGATTACTGATTAAATAGCTTTGAATATGCTCAGAAATGAATCTGTGTTAATAATCTTCAGATTGCTGATAAAGTGTTTCTCCTAGAAATAGCTCTACGCTCGTACATAACTCGTAAGATGGTAGATCTTGGACAAAAAAATACATTGCCTCGGAATATGTGCTCCTAACCACAGGTGAACTTTAATTCGTGAGGAATATTATTGTTTCGGACCACATCCCTGTCTCGTGTTTTTTAACACAGAATGTGTGAGTGTCATTGTAAATGAGTCTATTATTACTCTTTCTTTAGAACTTCAGTGGCTGAATCATGAGCCCTACAGATGTTCCAATCTAATGAAGCAATACATGACCGTCTTCAGAACCGGGTGTTCAATGGAGATATTATAAATTGCATGTGTATAACTATTTTTAAAACTTCAGTCTACTGGATCATGTATCTCAAAGTTATTTCCATTTAATGACGCATGTAATGATAAATGAATGCATGTAAAAAATCTGATCGGAGGCCATTCTTACGTGTGCTGTGCCGAAAAACTGCCAAAAAGCTAGTAAAGAATGTATGTTTTATATATTTTTTTTTAAATTATTTAAAATTTCTGGTTTGGTGTGAGAAGTCCATTTTCTACTTTCATACCTTTTCACAGAGTTCCAAAGGAGATACTTGATGACTCGTTCTGATTTTATTATGTAAATCAAGACAGTCTCTCGCAAATTTAGCGAGCGTTTCAGTAGTTTCTTTGTCGTTATACTCTAGCAATGATCCTTCATGCTTTACCATGTTTTCCATGTTTTTACTTGCAAGCTTTTGCGAAATATTATCGTCAGTCTTCTCTCCTTGTTGGCTGATAAAATCTAGTAGTTGCATTTCCGCTGCATCTTCAATGTCACTCCCACTGCTTGAATCTTCACTTGAAGTATATTTTTCTTTCCATCTAGAAAAATAAACGAAATAAAAGGAAGCTATTCCTCAACATTTAGGAGAAATAATAAAAGCAGTAACAAGAAAAATAAAAAACTATTATAATTGTATTTCTGACACCTAAACTAATCATTGAGACGATTAGTCAAGGTCAGGGGCCTTTGACTCCCCCCTAAAAACTTAAGATCCCTACAGTTATTGTCATGAACTTCAAAATTTCGCCATTATTGATATATTTTATTGCATTCCCCCTCCCTAAAAAAATTAAAAAATTTCAGTCTTACAAGATGTGTTGATTAAATGTTCAGACTGATAAATAAAAAGTTCTATTGAAATTTAATGACACTTTCTCAATATCTGCTTCAAATTAACTGACTTGAGAAGCATACATTGCTGGAGGCGTAGTAGCTCTGGGTCGTTCATAGTAGCTCTGGAGATCAGGCTCTTGAAAAAACTCTAGTTTTTTAGTCGCCAGACAATTAATACTCTTTACCGTCCCAAAATATAGTACTTTGAAAAGCAATTTGTCTGTGGAAAATGGAAAAAGTTGCAAGATTTTAAGTTGAAGCAAAAAAGGGGACTTAGGAAACATGGGAACGTTATCAATGGTTAATTGAAAAGGCTATTCGATAAGGCATATTGTCTTGATTCTGCACATAGGTCTTCCTGATGTTTGGTCAACACCCATGAACTTTTCTTTAGGTCTTTCAAGAATTTATCAGTAAACATTTTATTGTTGTTTCATTGAATGGATTTTGAGGGACGAACCCACTGAGGACTATTTCTGGGTGATTAAAGAAGCAAGTGTGCGTAGTTTTTATTTTTGTCTTAGTCATTCTTCCTTTTTGGGCTTAGCAAGGCTGAAGGTTTTTGGCTCTGGTGCATTATTTCCTTGCCGTACTTACAAATCCTAAGCCCATCAACAGTAATAACACGTTCCAAAGAGACTGGGTCTAATTTCCATCTGATCCAAAAAATCTAGACACCCATACCTCCTGGTGTTCTTTCACTCTTGTGACAGAATTTAGAAACATTTTAGTGCAGTTTTTTTTCTCATCTCCAAATCATATATTTAAGCCTGAAAGGTGCCACGTTATAATCCTAACTGCTCTCAGATTGTTCTAGTTGTCTAAAGACGATAAATTAGACAAGTACTGAGTTCTGGTAAGGTCATCCTCAAATTTTGCAGTCGACAGTCTTGTGCTCGGAGATCCATCTTCAATCGACGCCTGAATATGATTTAAACCACCCGAAAACCTGTCTGACGTTACCTACAAGTTTCAATGGCCCTGTGTCCAAGCCTGAAAAAAATAAGGTAGCACACCTTTTCCCAAAAAAGGGAAATTTTAGGGTTAACAGTGCAATATGGGTACTGTGGGAGGGGGGGGGGTAGTTCTTCTCTCCAAAAACGTAGATTTTAATGAAAAATGATAGTTTCCAAAATTGATCCATTAAAAGCTGTACTTTATCCTGAAACGGGGGGATAAACGCCCTAATATCAACGATAATTCTAATTTGCTGTGGAAAGCAAACTTTCTTTACAAAAAAAATAACAGCACACTTGCTAATTACTTCAAAGAGGGTAAAAAGTTAGACAATGGGTTAATAATTGGTTAGTGACTTGACCGGATAATTGCATGCTGTAAAATCCCCCCAAAAAGGCTTCACACATGTATCTAGATTCTTAATAAATGTTTTACTTTTGCCAGAAATCCCAAGAAACCATGGACAAATTAAACATTTCACAAAATTTCAGAGGGGGCCCGGGCCCGGAGGCCTCCCCCCTGCGTACGTGCCAGATCCTGTTTCACTGCTTCAAGTAAGTGCTTCAACAAGAGGTATCTTAGAGCTTCAACTATTGTCCTAGACGTAAAAAAGGTTTTTTTTTTCGTACCTAGTGGATTTGGGTAATTTCAGATACATTCTCTTCAAACCTATCTCATTTTCCAAGTAAAATTAGAGTATTTTGAGAAGCTACGGTGACTTGTCTTAAACCTAAGAAGCACGGTGACTTGTCTTAAACCTAAGAAGCATATCTCAAGTAGCTACTGGAGTTCGACTAATTCAGATGCATTTGTTTAAAAAGTATTTAATTTCCCTGATAATACTAGACTATTTTAAGAGACTTAGGTTTATGATTGAAAAATAATGTGATTTAATGTCTCAATTTAACTTTTTAACCGAAAATTCATGTTTCAAGTAGCTAGTGGGTGTAGGTCATTTCAGTTACACTCGCTTCAAGTCTATCTGATTTTCTTACTATCTTTTTTTATTCAAAAGTTTTAATTTTACATTTAATTTTAAGTTTTTAGTTTAAAGTTTTAAATTTTTAGTTTGAAAAGTTTTAGGTTTAAAGTCTTATTTTTATAGTTTAGTTTAAAGTTGTAAACTTTTTGTTTTGAAACTGTAAAGTTATAGTTCAAGAAATTTAGTTTAAAACTTCAGCATTAAATGTCCTAAGTTCATGCTATTAGCTTTTAAGGTTTTAGTCTTAAAGATAGGTTTTGATGGTTAACCCTCTTAAAAAAATAGTATAGAAACTCGTTACAAGAGACATATAATGCTCAAGGTCACTTTTTGAGAACTCGAAGGAGCACTAACCAGTGGCATACAGTTTGGAAGAAAATTGATCAATCTTCCAGATTCCAAACATGTTTTGTAGGAAGTTAATCTTAAGCCCAAATATTACAAAATGTCTGATTTCACACTATCAGACATTAAAAATTAGAGAGTTAAGTTAAAACAAGAGCAACATACATCATGCTAGAACTTGCTAAATAAGTGAGATGAACTTGAGAGGATTCAGAAAGGAAGAACAATTAAGTTTTGGTCCAAAGCTGAATATAATGAATTCATCTACCATGCTTGATGGATTTGATACAATTATCATGCATATAGAGGGAATTGGACGGGTTACTCAATAATTCGTGGTAACGCGCTATAAGTAAAGAGCGACCCGGCTCAATAGTAATTGAAACTCTAAAAGACAGAATTTTAATACCAATATACATATCAAAAGAATCGTATTTTTATGTTGATTTTAAATATACAAGTTTCATCAAGTTTATTCTTACCCATAAAAAGTTTAAAGCTTGAGAAAATTTGTCTTATTTTTGAAAAAATGGAAAATACCCCTATAAGTCACAGAATCTTAATGAAAATTACATCCCAGATTAAGCATATAAGAAAACCTTACTGTAGAGGTTTCAAGCTTCTATCTACAAAAATGTGAAATTTTTTGTTTTTTGCCAGAAGTAAGATCATGGATGTGTGTTTATTTGTTTTTTTTCAGGGGTGATTATATCGACTATAAGAGGGCAAATTCAGACGGAAATTAAAAGTTCTAGTGGCCTTTTTAAGTGACCCAAAAATTGGAGGGCAACAAGGCTACCCGCCACGCCCATTATTCCTTATTTACCCGATAGTCATTTTGAGATAAAATATAATTTTGAGGTAGAAATTTTGTTCAGCATAGTCGAAAAACCTAATAACTATGTCTTTGAGGATGAGTTAATCCTCCAAAGTCCGTGGGGGAAGGGCTGCAAGTTATGAATTTCACCCATAGTTTAAGCATAGTGTTGGTTATTGGGAAGATACAGACGTTTTCAGGGGAGATTTTTCTGAAGAGGGGGGGGGGGGAGGGGTCGGGGGATTGGGTTAGGGGGAAGGAGTTTTCCATGGAGGAATTTTACATGAAGATGGCACTGGATTTTCTAGCATTATTAAAAAAACAATCAGAAATTGAATAAAAAAAGCTTTTTCAAGCGAAAGTAATTAGCAATATTACAACTTAAAACGAAAAGAACAGAAAGGAGTTACGTCTCCTTTATATCTTGCTCTTTGCGCAAAAGTTTAACTGTTTGTTCCAATTTTTTAAGAACGGCTCATGAAACGCAAGTGTCTTTCCATTAGAACAAGAAGCTTGCCTTAAAAATGTTAAAAACTTTAGCGTAAAGAGCCAGGTATGGAGGAGAGGGACCCCTTTATATTTTGTTCATTCTTTTTGAATAATTTCTGTTCATTTTAAGTTTTAATGTTGCTGTTTAGTTTCAGTTGATAAAAATTTCTGTTTTTAGTTTAATTTTTAACTCAAGACGACCTGTGAATATAGTTCAATATTCCATCATTCGATAAGCATATAAAATTTCATCTTGATAAGTCCGTCCAATCTTAAAACGAATTGTTTAGATTTTATAACGGATATATATATCTTGGTCTTCACGGTTATACACATTATTATGGTTTTATCAGAATTTGTAAACGCCAAATTCAATAGAAATTAATCAAAACTAAAATCTAAATTTTTAATGTGATCAGAAGCAAATAGTAGGTACATATGGTAGCAAGAAATACATGCCCCTAACCTCTGAAGATAATCATGATATAGGAACGGATTGAAAAGCAATAATATTGATTCTAAAATTGATTTCAGTGCCTAAAAAAAGGTTTATTTGCGTTATTATTTAAGATAAAAATTTAAGATTAAATTTTAATATTATCTTAAAATTTAAGATAATAATTGAATTTGTTATTTAATGAACGTTTGTGCATAAAAAATTTCTAAAATCCATATAAATATCAATAACAGGCATACCAATATAAAAGAGGTGTAAGCCATTCATTAATATTGCCGAATGCTATTTTTTAAACTTATAAATTAAATATAAAAAAACAAGTTTTTTCAACTGAAAGTAAGGAGCGACATTAAAACTTAAAACGAACAGAAATTACTTCGTATATGAAAGGGGCTGCTTCCTCATCAACGCCCCACTCTTTACGCTAAAGTTTGACTCTTTCTCTCAACTTTTATTTTTAAAACAGTAAAAAACTCTAGCGTAAAGAGCGGGGCGTTGATGAGGAAGCAGCTCCTTTCATATACGAAGTAATTTCTGTTCGTTTTAAGTTTTAATGTCGCTCCTTACTTTCAGTTGAAAAAACTTGTTTTTTTTTTATTTAATTTCTGAACGTTTTTGAATCAATACATGTTTTGATTTTGGTCTTCCGCAGAGGAATTTGCACTTTTTTTTTTTTTTTTTTTTTTTTTTTTTTTTTTTTTTTTTTTTTTTTTTTTTTTTTTTTTTTTTTTTTTTAGCTAAATGGCTTTCTCATAATTTTGATCGAATGATTTTGAGAAAAAAAGAGTGGGGAGGAAGCCTAGTTGCCCTCCAATTTTTTGGTTAATTAAAAAGACAACTAGAACTTTTAATTTTTTACGAATCTTTTTATTAGTAAAAGGTATACGTAACTTATAAATTAGCTTACGTAAAAAAAATTTTATTCTCATGTTTTTATTGCACATATGAGAGGGTTCGCCCCCTCGTCAGTACCTCTCTCTTTACATCAAATCTTAAATTTTATCCCAATTCATTAAGAATGACCCCTGAATCACAAAAGCCGTAGAATAAATAGTTGACATTACTAAAAATACTTTAGCGTAAAGAGCGACGTATTAGGAGGAGGTGAGCCCCTTAGATGGGTAACAATTTCTTTTGGTCTTAAGTTTTAATGCTGCTCCTTACTTCCAGCTGAAAAAAAACTTTTTCATATTTATTTTTCATTGTTTTTTTTTAATAATGCTAGTAAATCCTGCGCTCCCTTCATGGAAATTTTCTTCCCCCATGACAAATTCCTCGATGGAAAGTTCCCCCAGTATATCCCCCTCTTCTCAACCCCTCCACCTAACCAAAAAATCCTCCTGAAAACGCCTGTATACTTCCCAATAACCATTACTATATGTAAGCACTGGTCAAAGTTTGTAACTTGTAGCCCCTCCCACGGGGGCTGTGGAGGAGTAAGTCGTCTCCAAAGACATAGTAATAGGGTTTTTCGACTACGCTGAATAAAATGGCCTTCTCAGAATTTTGATCCGTTGACTTTGGGAAAATAATTAGCGTGGGAGGGGGCCTAGGTGCCCTCCAATTTTTTTGGTCACTTAAAAAGGGCACTAGAACTTTTCATTTTCGTTAGAATGAGCCCTCTCGCAACATTATAGGACAACTGGGTCGATACGATCACCCTGGGGAAAAGAAAAAAAAACAAAACAAATAAACACGCATCCGTGATCTGCCTTCTGGCAAAAAATACAAAATTCCACATTTTTGTAGATAGAAGCTTGAAACTTCTACAGTAGGGTTTTCTGATACGCTTAATGTAATTTTTGTTAAGATTCTATGACTTTTAGGGGATGTTTCCCCCTATTTTCTAAAATAACGCAAATTTTCTCAGGCTCGTAACTTTTGATGCGTATGACTAAACTTGA
Organism: Artemia franciscana; assembly: GCF_032884065.1. NCBI lineage: Eukaryota > Metazoa > Arthropoda > Branchiopoda > Anostraca > Artemiidae > Artemia > Artemia franciscana. The sequence continues at coordinate 17,605,755 of NC_088876.1, forward strand.
TGAAACTTATATATTTAAAATCAGCATTAAAATGCCATTCTTTTGATGTAGCTATTTGTATCAAAATTCCATTTTTTAGAGTTTTGGTTTCTATTGAGCCGGGTCGCTCCTTACTACAGTTCGTTACCACGAACTGTTTGATTGTCAAAGACTTTTAGTTCGATTTTTTTTTCTAATGTCTACGTAAAAACTAAAGTTATTTCCCCTTCAAATTCAAAATTCTCAAGGTAGTGGACAGCTTTTAAAAAAAGGTTATGGTGATTTTGCAAATAAATGATGCAATAATTGCTGAAGTCTTTGCTCTAGAGGGTGTAAACCATGGAGAGCCGTCGGAGTTGTTAAACCTATACTTCCATGCAAAGTGGCTGATAAAAAATACAGGAAACGGGAGACAGCTAATGCGGTAGGCAAGATAATTGTAAGGTTATCGACTCTTCGACACGACAGCTTCTTTATTCAAGAGAAATGCCATCTGTCACCTTGAAAAAAAAGCCCCAAGAAACTGGTGTTTTGCAATGCTGCTCAACAATACTATCCGATATTTCACGGTAAGCACAGTAGTCTTAACTAGTCTCTAATGAAAACATCTATCAGTATTCTTAGTTTTAGGTCCGTACTTACCCAAGTGGACAAACGTTATTTTGGAATTTCCCAATTATATTCCCTGGTGGATCATAGTTGCATACCACATAAAGCCGACCACTCTTAGACCATGATGCACCAACTCCCAATTTTCTTGTTGATCGCCATACAACTTGCGTGAAATGGCCTACAATAAAAATTGTCAGAAATTTCTTATTGAGCCTCGTATCCTCGTATCCAAAGTTGAGCCCAGACATAAAACTTGGGCTCATTAATAAATTTTTATATTCACATCTAAATAAATAATAGTTCCATAATATTTAATTTCACGGCTCTAAGCTTAATTAAATAAAAAAAACAAGTTTTTTAAATGAAAGTAAGGAGCGACATTAAAACTTAAAACGAACAGAAATTACTCCGTATATGAAAGGGGCTTTTCCTTCTCAACGCCCCGCTCTTTACGCTAAAGTTTGACTCTTTCTCTTAACTCTACATTTTAAAACAGTAAAAAAAACTTTAGCGTAAAGAGCGGGGCGTTGAGAAGGAAAAGCCCCTTTCATGTACGGAGTAATTTCTGTTCGTTTTAAGTTTTAATGTCGCTCCTTACTTTCATTTAAAAAACTTGTTTTTTTTATGTTTAATTTCTGAACGTTTTTGAATCAATGCATGTTTTGATTTTAGCTCTCCGCAGAGGAATAATTAAAAAAAAATTTGTATATTTATTTTTTTTGACTAAATGGCTTTCTCATAATTTTGATCGAATGATTTTGAGAAAAAAAGAGCAGGGGAGGAAGCCTAGTTGCCCTCCGATTTTCGGTTAATTAAAAAGGCAACTAGAACTTTTAATTTTTTACGAATCTTTTTATAAGTAAAAGATATACGTTCGTAACTTATAAATTAGCTTACGTAAATAACTTTTGTATTCTTATGTTTTTATTATATATATGACAGGCTTCGCCCCCTCGTCAGTACCTCACTTTTTACACTAAAGCTTAAATTTTGTCCCAATTCATTAAGAATGACCCCTGAATCACAAAAGCCGCAGAATAAATAGTTGAAATTACTAAAAATACTTTAACGTAAAGAGCGAGGTATTAGGAGGAGGTGAACCCCTCATATGGGTAATAATTTTTGTTCGTTTCAAGTTTTAATGCTGCTGCTTACTTCCAGCTGGAAAAGAACTTTTTCATTGTTTTTTTTTTAAGTAATGCTAGTAAATCCTGTGCTCCCTTTATGGAAAATTTCTTCCCCCATGACAAATTTCTCGATGGAAAGTTCCCCCAGCATATCCCCCTCTTCTCAACCCCTGCCTCCGACCAAAACATCCTCCTGAAAACGCCTGTACACTTCCCAATAACCATTACTATGTGTAAGCACTGGTCAAAGTTCTGAACTTGTAACCCCTCCCACGGGGACTGTGGGGGAGTGAGTCGTCTCTGAGGACATAGTTATAAGATTTTTCGAGTACGACGAACAAAATGGCTATCTCAGAATTTTGATCCGTTGACTTTGGGAAAATAATTAGCGTGGGAGGGGGCCTAGTTGCCCTTCAATTTTTCAGGTCACTTAAAAAGGGCAATAGAACTTTTCATTTCCGTTAGAATGAGCCCTCTTGCAACATTCTAGGACAAATGGGTCGATACGATGACCCCTGGGAAAAAACAAACAAACAAATAAACACGCATCCGTGATCTGCCTTCTGGCAAAAAATATAAAATTCCACATTTTTGTAGATAGGTGCTTGAAACTTCTACAGTAGGGTTCTCTGAGACGCTGAATCTGATGGTGTGATTTTCGTTAAGATTCTATGACCTCTAGGGGGTGTTTCCCCCTATTTTCTAAATTAACGTAAATTTTCTCAGGTTCGTAACTTTTCATGGATAATACTAAACTTGATGAAACTTATATATTTAAAATCAGCATTAAAATTTGATTCTTTTGATGTAGCTATTGGTACCAAAATTCCATTTTTTAGACTCTTGGTTACTATTGAGCCGGGTCGCTCCTTACTACAGTTCGTTACCACGAACTGTTTGATAGAACCTGCTGAGATCGAGGTTTTCCGTATATATATATATGATTATATATATCTATATATATAAAAATAAGTTGTCTGTGTGTGGATCTGTGGATGGATCAGGTGACGTCATGTTTGTTCGCATATGACGTCTGAATTATTTCACACTAATACAAAAGAAGAAAAAAACTAAAAAAGGTAAAAACTACAAAAAAAACTAAAAAGAAAAAAAAACTAAAAAAGCTAAAAAACTAAAAAAAACTAAAAAAAGGTAAAAATCTAATAACTAAAAAAAAACTGAAAAAAATAAAAAAAGGCAAAAACTACAAAAAAAATAAAAACTAATAAAAAAACTAAAAAAGCTAAAAAACTAAAAAAACTAAAAAAAAACTAAAAAAAACTAAAAAAAGGTAAAAAACTAAAAAAAACTAAAAACTAAAAAAGAAAAAAAACTAAAAAAAGGAAAAAACTGAAAAATAAAAGAGAAAAAGAAAACTAAAAAAATATGAATAAATATATATAAAAATAAGTTGTTTGTGGGTTATGTCTGTCTGTCTGTCTGTCGAGTGACGTCGTGTTTGTCCGCATATGACGTCTAAATTATTTCACACTAATACATTAGAAGAAAAAAAACTAAAAAAGGTAAAAACTACAAAAAAAACTAAAAAGAAAAAAAACTAAAAAAGCTAAAAGACTAAAAAAAACTAAAAAAAGGTAAAAAACTAAAAACTAAAAAAAACTGAAAAAACTAAAAAAAGGCAAAAACTAAAAAAAAACTAAAAACTAATAAAAAAACTAAAAAAGCAAAAAAAACTAAAAAAACTAAAAAAACTAAAAAAAGGTAAAAAACAAAAAAAAACTAAAAACTAAAAAAGAAAAAACTAAAAAAGGAAAAAACTGAAAAATAAGAGAAAAAGAAAACTAAAAAAATATTAATAAATATAAAAAATATAAATATAAATATAATATAAATTAGCAATCAACAAAGCACCGAGACACAAATGACGACCGGGACACAGGGAGTATAAATGACGACCAGGACATAAGTAAAAAAAAACTAAAAAAACTAAAAAAATGGTAAAAACTACAAAAAAACTAAAAACTAATAAAAAAACTAAAAAATCTAAAAATCTAAATAAACTAAAAAAGAAAAAAAAGAAAAAAGGAAAAAAATAAAGGAGAAAAACAAAACTAAAAAACGAATGTACATACAGACCGGGACACCGGGATACAAATGACGACCGGGACACAGGGAATATAAATGACGACCGGGACACAGGGACATAACTACAAAGGGGACGCCGGGGTGCACAGGGGGATATATAAATGACGATGGCGACTCAGGGAATGGTCGATTAGCAATCACCATCAACAAAGCTCAAGGGCAATCATTAGAATCATGAGGTATAGATCTGAATACGGATTGTTTTCCCATGGACCATTATATGTTGCATGTTCAAAAGTCGGTAAATCTGACAATCTATTTATATGCACAGACAATGGGACAGCAAAGAATGTTGTATATTCGCAAGTTTTACGTAGTTAAAAACATATATATATATATATATATATATATATATATATATATATATATATATATATATATATATATATATATATATATATATATATATATATATATATATATATATATATATATATATATATATATATATCTATCTATATTCACAGGTGGGACATAGGGACACAACTACAATGGCGCGTAACTAATATGGCGCGTAACGACTTACGCGCGCGGGGGGGCTTGGGGGGGGGGGGTTGCGAAGCGCCCCCACCAACTAGGTGTTGGGGTGGCGCGAAGCGCCACCCCAACAGCTAGTATGATATATATATATATATATATATATATATATATATATATATATATATATATATGTTTGTGTGTTTATTTATTTATTTATTGACTAATTTTTTCTTGAAAATGGCTTCATATTTTTTCGGGAAAATTGGTATCATGGGTTTTTCTGGACTTAAAAAAAACGATCTAAATAGGTCAGAAGTTTGAGAAAATTCGTCAAAAGCCTCAATTTTGGAAAGAAAAATATTTAAGTAAGTGACGTTTAGTGTCTATGATACAGGCAAATTAAACAAGAAATAAATGATAGACAAGAAACATCATATGATTAATGTCATATTTATGAGTATATTTAAAGAGAATAAGATATATCAGTTCCCACCATCTCCCAAAAGAGAATGTATCGTTTTGTATCTAAAACGCATACGACATTGCAAAAGGAATATAGTTAAGCATAAATAGAAAATATAACTCTATTTTATTTACCAAAGTGTCAAATCCAACAAGTTAAACGTTGGCTTGAACGAACTTTTCTGTAACTTACTTGGATGAGCCAGAACTAACTTACATCGCTCAACCAAAAAACATACGTAGGCTAAACACAAAAAGGTGAAATTATTTCTCGTAGAATTCCAGCGTGAACAGACACAGACAAATCAAAAGAATGAATCTAAAATTTGATTTAACGGTATCCGTAGATTGAAATCATTTTGAAAAGACTCGGCAATCAGCTGGCATCATGATTCTATAGGGCACACTATTTTCTAGTTTATACCCAGTCAGGGCTCTCTCGAAGATGACAGTAAGTCAGCAGGAGAATTAAGTAAAAAACTCAAGTCATACTCAAGCCTGAACAATTAATGCACTTAGAACGCAATTGAAAGTATTTAATAGAAATGAATTTAAAGTCTGGTGCTAGTAATGTATATGGAGGAGAAGTGGGACATTAACTGATAATTCGGGCCGGGTGCCCACCAGCCGTTATTTCAGTTAAGTTAGTTATTGACTTTACAGATAAATCGGGAGAAGGCAACAACGGGAGTGTCAGATATTCCACTTGGACAAGGCACTGCCAAATAAGTAGGATGAATTGTTTCAGAATTGTAATTTTTAAAGGGACCCAAAATATCGTTCCTTGAAGTCCAGTACGTTTAGTAGTGGCTACACTAGGTGTTACATTACATTATCAAGTAACATTGTGTGAGCAGTCACAAGTCAAGTTTTGGGCAGTTTCTGGCAATGGACAGCAAGCAAGGAGTGAGACGGAGGATCGTAACTGAAACTCTAAGAAAGGGAACTTTGATACAAATTGGTACATAAAGTGACAATTAATGCATCAATATATTCCATGTACATGCAATTTATTAAGTTTAAAGTTATCCATTCAAAGCTGCGAACTTGGTCAAATTTGCCTTATTTTCAAAAAGGGGGAGGGCAACACCCCTAAAAGGGTGAGTCATCTTGAAGAAAATCACACTATCAAAACATCCAAATGGGAGAACCCTCTTGTAAAAGTTTCGAGCTACTATGCACACCTAGGAATAATAGTTTCCTTAAACTTTCTATATATGCCAAATTGCACTAAGGGGACTGCAGTAAGGCCAAACAAAATCTATCGCAATCTATTACACAAACATACAAAGCTTTCTTCATTCTGTCATGCCTCTCCAAAATAGACACAAAAACTGCCTGTGCGTTCCCAATACAAAAATTCGCGCAAAAACCAAACTGATGATCTCCGTTATCATCAGAAATATGATAACGTTCTGATTATCTGATGATAGCGTTATGAAATATGATAACGTTACTGAATGGGTAAAATTACCCATTCAGTAATTTTAAGAAAAACATCTTTTCAAATAATTTAGCAATAATTGAAAAAAAAGTAATTGGGCAATAGGAATCACAAGATTGAGGGCCCTTATTCGTTTTTGTGACATGTGTCACCATGCCCTCGCATAATGCAATCAGTACGAGTTGCTGCGCATTAGCAACTTGGAAAAGCAATTTCATGTGTTCAAATTGTCTAGCGGTATCGTAAATTAAATGTTCAGGTTTCAATCCGTCACACGCAGGAGCATTACCTTACTTGAGGAGACGAATTAACATAAGAACTGACAATTGCATGATAGAAACAAGATTATTATAATCTGGTTGTGATCTAGTCGAGAAGAATGATGAAAGAAAATATAACACGAGGAGAAGTGCCTTCACTAAGAAGTTACATCAAGAGTGTTAGACTGTTAACAAGGCGAAAAAGTGAACTTTATTGGTTTGCTTCTCAGTAACTGCAAATAATTTTGGATATCACGAGACTGAATGCCTTCTCTCGAAGAGCAATAGAGATTTTTGGTACTCATTTAGTTGATTTGGGGATCCAAAACATTAAAACCAGATCTGAGATGATCACAATTCACGCATATCTTAAACCGTAGCATCTGACGGTTCTTTGTAAATCGTTGCTCTTAAACCATAGCATCTGACGGTTCTTTGTAAATCGTAGCTCTAAGTAATCCCTGCAGAAAATTCAATGCTGGACAAACATGTATAGAATACACTTTTTTACGTGGTTACAAATTATCCAATAAGATCCATGATCGAAAGTTACAGTCTGAAAAAAAAAATTAGCCTGTCGTCAGGTGAGAAAAATTAAACATACAAGTTCGCCTCCGCAGAATTGCAATAATTAGTGGAGCGTGTGACCTCAAAATAATCGTGCAGAAAGCCCGAAACAAAGGACGTGTCAGGACCCATTCACGTTTCCCTCGCAATTTCCAGTAATTAAGAACCAACGGGCGCCTAAGACCCATATGGCAGGTCCCCCCCTCTTCTGATTGCTTCCCAAGAGATCTGCACGTCACTGTTCATGCACCTTGAATCTATAAGATGTAGATAGCGATCTACAAAAGCTATATAGATGATACTGACATACATAGATGTAGAATAGATGCTGGTTGATAAATAAATACAAAAGAAAACTTACAGCAGAACTAGGAGGGAGTAAGAAGTCACAAACACACCACCAAACAGTAGCGGTATAGTAACTGATCGAACAGGAAACAGCCTTAGCGGATGCAATGTAATCTGTTTGACTCTGTGAATACTCGTGAGAGCATGAACTGATAACTGGATAAGAAGGAGTTTGCTACATCCTGTTATATTTTGGCCTGCGATTTCTATTTTATGAAAGTACCTGACTTGGGTGTTAGCCGTGCCCCTTTAATCGGATATGTAAATTGCAAGTTACGAATTAGTGTGGGTAACAAATAAGTTCATACAAAGGTAGGCGAATAGTCTCATTCTTATTTTCATTCCATTATTATGGGAAAGAAAGGCAGATGTAAACGTGCATGTAATGAAGCTGAATTATCGGACCGTGTGATGAACTCTACAAGTAATTCTGATGGTAGCGTTCTCACTGATTGTCACAGCTCAAATGCAGAGAATATTAGTAAAATCCTGGAAAGGTTCCAGTCCACAATACGACTATTGAGTGTTGTTCACAATTAGTTACAACATTCAGCATTGTTTAGTGCTCTAAAAATGTGTAAAAATTAAAGTGGACAATACGCAGGGTTGATTTACTATTTTAAGTAATGCGAAAAAAAAACTAAAGGGTAACAGTTCAATGTGTACAAGAATGCTGCTATTGGCGATGATGTTTAAGCCTTGTTTGCGCATTTTACGCAAGGAACTCCTGGGTATCCATAAGTGTCTAGTAGAAAAAGGAACGGAATGATGGGTACTCTCCTACCCTACACCGTGTTATTTGTAAAAAAAAAAGACAGCACTGTATCTAAAGTGCCTGGGTACAATTCAAAGGGTCTGTTGATATCGTAATTTCTGTATTTTGTTGATCGAGTCTTATTAAAGTTTTGTTTTGTTATTTTTCGGGTGATTTTATGATGTTGGAGTTAGTGTCAATTACTTAATTGAGAGCTGTTGGCATAGGAGCTTGCTAAATGAACGGGTTAGAATCAACATTTTCAGGGCCTGTTTCTTTCTCATATTAATGGTTTAAAGTGGGCTTATTTTTGATCTTATTTTTGGTGTCTCTTTGTTCTTTTTTAACATTATTGAAGCCATGTATCTAGGGTCTTCTGGAAATTAAAGATAATGGATAAGTATGATCGTGATTCCCGGAGCAACTAGCCGTCTTAATAATCTGGAAGCTTTTAATGAAGATTTCGGAAGTATATCTACAGAACAGCTACATCGCGATTTTGACATTGGGATAGCCTGGCAATATAAATCTATTGTTCTGAAATATTTGTTTAAAGATGAAACTCAGTCTGAGTATCGTGATACAAGACGCCTGAAAATCTTCCACATTAATTGCCAAGGGCTAAATTCTTCGTTTAATTTTTTAAATAAAATTCGTGAACTCTCTGTTTTTCAGGCTATCAGTCTTATGGGGGAATGGGGGAGGAGGATGGATTACGCAGGGGGATGGGGGATGTTTTCATGGGGGAAGGACGTTTACAAGGAACATTTCTATGAAGGGGGTGCCGGATTTTCCAGCATTATTTAAAAAATGATGAGAAACAAAATAAAAACAATTTTTTTTCAACTGAAAGAAAGGAGCAACATTAAAAATTAAAACAAACATAAATTATTACGTACATGAGGGGATTCGCCCCCTAGTCAATACCTTGCCCTTTAAGCTAAAGTTTGTTTTAGTGCTTTTTAAAAGAGCTGTGTATTCTAATTAAACGGCCTTTGTGATTCAGGAGTCATTCTTATAGAATTGGAATAAAATTTAAACTTTATTGTAAAGAGTGAGGAATTGAATAGGGGGCAAACCCCCTCATAGACGTATTAAGTTAAAAAAATGTAAATAAGGAGTAACCCGGCTCAATAGTAACCGAAACTCTAAAAACGGAATTTTGATACCAATAGATACATCAAAAGAATCAAATTATTTTTTTGAGTTTGAATATATAAGTTTCATCAAGTTTAGTCTTACCCATCAAAAGTCACGAGCCTGAGAAAATCCACCCTACGTTCAAAAAAAGGGGTATACACCACATAAAAGTCATAGAATCTTAATGAAAATCACTGAATTACATTCAGCGTATCAGAGAACACTACGATAGAGGTTTCAAGCTCCTATCTGCATAAATGTGGCATTTTTTTTTTGCCAGAAGAACGAATACGGATGCGTGTTTATTTGTTGTTTTTTTTTCTGTTTCCCAGGGGTAATCATATCGACACAGAAATTGTAGGATGTTGCTAGAGGGTTCATTCGAGCAAAAATTAAAAGTTCTACTCTCTTTAAGTAACCAAAAATTGGAGGGAAACTAGACCCCCTCCCACAATCATTATTATCCCGAAGTCACCGGATCAAAATTTTGAGATGGCCATTTTATTCAGCATAGTCGTAAAATCTAAGAACTATGTCTTTAAGGACTACTTAATCCACCGCACCCCCTGAGGAAGGGCTACAGGTTATGAGCTTTGCCCATTGTTAACATATAGTATTGGTTATTGAGAAGTATACAGACATTTTCGGGTAGATTTTTTTGGGGAGGGTAGGGAAAGGTGGTTATGTGGGAGGATTTCCCAAAGATAATTTTTTCATGGGGTAAGAGTCTTGAAGGGGAATGCTGGATTTCCCAGTATTATTAAAAAAAAATCAGAAATTAAATACATAAAACAGCTTTTTCAGCTGAGAGTAAGGAGCAACATTAAAACTTGAAACAAACAGAAGCTATTACGTATATGGTACTATTAAGTATTATCTAGTATTAAGTACTATTATTAGGTGAATGTAGAGTTTCATTTAAGTGTTTATGATGATCCTTGATCAAAGTTTATGCTGTGCCTTTCGGTTTATGTTATTGTGCTGTGTTCATGGCCGTATATTTGGGTTTAAAATACACTTATTTATCTATGAGGGGTTCGTCACTTCCTCAATTTACAGCTAATGTACTTAAAGTAATTTCGAAAGAGTTATTTATTCTAATTAAAGGACTTTGTGATTCAGGGGACATTCATAAAGAATTGGAACAAAATTCAGACTTCAGTGTAAAAAGGGATGTATTGACAAGGGGGCTAGCCCCTTTACATTTTGTGTATGAGAGAGTCCGTCCCCTCGTCATTACATCGCTATTTATGCTAAAGTTTGAATTTCATTAAGTTATGGCCGATATAAGCAATATTGTGTTTGTGTTATTTTTCGGCCAATCTTAGCATTTAATTTTATCTCAAGTAGCTTAATACACATTAATAAGCTTCATACGAACAAAATATATTTCATATATGTTGTCTCCTTAATACCTCGCTTTAGACTATTTTTTTTTTAACTTTTAAAAGAGGTTTTCATTCTAATTAACGACCTTTGTGATTCAGGACTCATTCTTAAATAACTGGATCAAAAATCGAACTTAGATTATGAAAAGATTATTTATTATTAGTAAAAAAAAGTTAAATTGATATGCGAAATTCATTTCATGTACAAGTATTTTTATGGATGTCTTCAAGACTGTATTACAGGAATGTTTTGGGAAAGGTCCAATGTTGATTGTCATTGAACTCGGACTAGTGGATATATCAAGGTTCCTCGCCTAGTTTCAAGTAGGACTTCTTTTTCAGTTATTTATAGAAAGGCTAAGCTGTAAAATAAGCTTGCCCCAAGTACTAAGGAATTACCCATTAGTCATTTTAAATCTGAGCTACGCGTGGGCTTGCTTGGTTAAACAGACGCGTGGGGTTACCTTCGAAACAGACTGAGATTGACGGATTTAAAATCGACTATAACTTTTTTAGCTTCGGGATCATGATTTTAGGCTGTTTTATTGTGTATGTGTTATTTATGTTCGTTGTTTTATTGGTACATGGTTTTACCCTTCTGCTTATTATAGATTATACTTGTTGTTTTTTTGTATTTATTTTGTTCTATTTTCTTCTACTTTTTTTTAGTAGGGCACCATTGCAAGCGACGCTTTTAGTGTGTTACCGATGGATTTTGTCTCTATTTTTTATACTAAATTGCAATTACTAGTAACAAATCATCAACACTAATCAGCCAAGCAATAGATTGAGACGCCCTAGATAGCATGAAATTCTCGGACGCATCTTTTCTTCCAGGATTAACCCTATCTAACCAATTGTCCTTAATAACCGAGAGAGGGCTCATTTCTTCTAAATTTCAAAGTTCTAGTGCCCTTTGAAGTAATTAAAAGGACTCTGCCACGGGAAAGTGGCGTTTAAAGCCATTTTTTTAAACCAAAATACTTTTTCGCCCCGAAGAGGGCTAAATTACTATCTACTGAAAATTATGAGACAGCAACCGATTCAAAGGAACTACATACTCTAAATTGAGCTCCTCAGTAGAAGACAAAGTAATGCCACCCCGCAGTACATTTATTCCAAAAAACTTGCATAGGCCGCACAGGATCAACGGTTAATTTAGACGATTTTTTTAAAGCTTCATTTAACTCGTTTATTCACTTGATGTATCTCAAAATTAGGCACAGCGATGTGTAATTGCGGTTTGGCTATTACGAAGAAGGAGCAGTTGTTCATGCTGTAAGTGGGGGCAGATACCTCAAGGATTGTATTTTAATGCCCAAACTATCTAATATTCTATAACCCTTAAGATAAATCTTTTATTTGGTTGCAGCTACCGCTACAGCCTCGAAATATAAAAAAGAATCCTTGAAGGGGGGGGGTAGCGATAAGAATTAATCTCTACTGCACTTCATTTGAACTAAGCCTGAATAAGAGTGATGTGGGGTGATAGCTCCCTTCTTATCGTAATCAAATGTTTCTTTTGTTATCGGCTATCAATTATTAAGAGAAAAAGAGTTTTCTTCGGGAGCGTTCAATACTTTCTTCTACACAACCATTATAGGTTCGTGGTTAATTTTTAGAAGAAAATGGAGCTTTCAATCTACGTCGTTGTTTAACACGAGACAATGCCATGTAAAACACACCTTGTATAAAGTTTATACAAGGCTTTGTTAACCTTTTTATTGATGAAAAAGAGCTATTTATATAATGTCATCGGAAATGTCGGCCGAAGCGGATATCGATGTAGTTGCATTATATATATCCTAGTTGATTATTACTGGAGTTGAGCGTAATCACAGATATGTGAACCTCTTTCTTAAATTTGCTATATGTTTGAGAACAAAATTGATGTGCTTAAGGTGGGAAATGAGGTTAATAGCTGGTTTGGTGTCAGAAAGAAGCTAAGCAGGGCTGTGATCTACCCCCCATTTATGAGGATTATTTTAACAGACTTTGACCTGAAAAGCAGAGCAAGGGCAATGGGAGAACACAGAATCAAGTGGGAAGTAAAACTCTCCTAGACTTATTTATGCTAATGATTTAAGAATCTTTTATGAAGATGATACCAAAATGAACAAAAGAAGTTTTGCAAGTTCATGGTGCAAGAATAGGTTTAAAAATTAATGTCAAGAAGACTTATTTTAGACTTAAATAAGATGTGTTAAATTAAATAGACTTAAATCTTTTATGAAGATGATAGCAAAATGAACAAACTATAAGAAGTTTTGCAAGTTCATGGTGCAAGAATAGGTTTAAAAATTAAAGTCAAGAAGACTTATTTTAGACACATTAAGATGTGATTTTGGGTAATGAGAAGATTGATCAGGTGGATAGCTTCACTTCCGTAAGTAGTATTATTAGTAAAGATGGGGGTGCAGTAAAAATCTTAATAGTAGAATAGAAGAGGTCAAGTGTGTTTTTTTTTCAAATTGAAAAAAGTTTGGAAGAATAGCAAGACAAGTCTGAGAACCAAAATTGAAATATTAGAAGCTACAATGATGACAATGGTAAGGTCTAGTCGTGAAATGTGGGTGCTCCAAAAAAAGGAGGAGGATCTTCTAGATGTTTCCCAGAGAAATTGCCTACGAATTTGTTTTGAGTACTTGATTGACTGACCGTAACTAAAAAAATTAGCTGTTCAAAAAATGTGGCTTAGTCCCACTTTCTAGGGTTATAATACTTGAAAAGATGAGAAGGCTAGGACACGTTCTACGGATGAAAGATAACAGACTGACAAAGATTGTCCATGTCTCTAACCGTCTAGGGCCAAATCAAAAGCAGGTCAGCCCCAAATGAGGATGGGAGGATGTCGTAAGGAAAGATTCAAGGGGAGATTGTAAAGAGGAAGGCTTTGAATAGAGTGGGATAAAGAAGGAGCGTGCGTAGCTCTTTTGACCTCAGACGGCTTGGTCTTACAGTTAGTAGTAGTAGCAGTATTGTGTCTATCTTAAAGTGCTAAACATTCTCTCCTATTAAATTCTAATTTTTGATTTACAGTTGTTATTGGTTTTGTGATTTTACTTTGTTACTTAGATTAGGTTATTTTCAATCAAGTTTGTTTCATTTAGTTTCATTCTTCTATTTTCTAGCTGAGGACGGCTTATTGTATAAGGGCAATCAAAATATAAGGGTATGAGATCTGAGTTTCTTTCTCAGGTGACAAGTATCCTGGTTTTCTTGCATTTGCTCTTGTGCTTTAGATTAAGTTTCGAGTCCTTACCTGCCTTTAGGTTGTTTGGCTCTTTCCCGTAGGTATAGTTTTTCATTTCGTTATACCAAAAGATCACTGGAGAATCTCCTGTGATTTCTGTATTCAAGTCACTTGTATAGAAAATGCTGTAGATATTTTCTCCATATTTTCTTTGGTTTCTTTGCTGTATCGATGAATCTAATTTGGCCAAATTGTCGCTCCATTCCTGTGCATACTTCGAGATCTATGGATTAAGTAATATTAGATATAAGGAAATCAAAGTGTTTTGTTTGAATATGCATTTTTGGCTTCATACATTAAAAAAATATAAAATGTCCGTCGCTTTTCATGATGGTCGGTTTTGAGACTAATTGACTTAATATATCTTTATAGTCCAAAAGACACAGCCAGAAGATTACATACGATAATTATTAAACCTAATTAACATCAACCGCCAACAATCCTTTGATATATTAAATAAAAAAGAACAAGTTTTTGAAATTGAAAGTAAGGAGTGACGTTAAAACTTAGAACGAACAGAAATTACTTCGTATATTAAAGGGGCTTTTCCTCCCCAACATGTAAAAAAAAAGTTTTCTTTAACTGAAAGTAAGAAGCGACATTAAAACTAAAAACTAACAGAAATTACTCCGTATATGAAAGGGGCTTTTCCTCCTCAATGCCCCACTCTTTACGCTAAAGTTTACGCTAAACTTCTCGTGAAAAACTTCTCGTTAAGATTCTGATTTTTAGGGGGTGTTTCCTCCTATTTTCTAAAATAAGGCAAATTTTCTCAGGCTCGTAATTTTTGATTGGTGAGACTAAACTTGATGAAACTTATATATTTAAAATCAGCTTTAAAATTAGATTCTTTTGATGCAACTATTAGTATCAAAACTCAATTTTTAGAGTTTCGGTTACTATTGAGCCGGGTTGCTCCTTACTACAGTTCGTTACCACGAACTGTTTGATAAAAATACAAGCAAGTCTCGCAAGGGGGCTACATATATAAGGAACAGTGAACCCGTAACTATATCCAGGCAACTGCGATCGTGTTCTTGTATGCACATTTAGTATTTCTTCTTATATGTTATTAAGAAATTTTGTTATTACATCAGCGGTAAACAGCGAATGTGAATAATGATTCGGAATATAAGATAACCTTAGTTTGCAAAAAACAATGAACATTTAAATGTACTTCAGCATGAACACCTTTAAGGCAACTAATGACCAAATCACAAAAATTTAGTTATAACTAATGTAAAATCAATTTTTTGATCTTTAAGTTAATGAACGCCGGTAAGGATGGGGTGTGAGGGAGTCAGAAATGGGAAAGCGGAAGGAAAGGGGGGAGTTCCAATGCATTTTATTCAATCTTTCTACCATTTATGGATATCCGGCTGCCTTTTATCTATACAAATTCATAATCGACTAGATACTAGTCCTTCTAGATCATGGAACGGCAGATCAAATTCAACCAAGAATTCTACCGGCTATGACTCTATTATTGATAGGCATTCAACCTCCTATGATGCAAGGGACTCTTGCCTATCATCTTTGGCTACACTATTCCTGATGAAATTTTGGCAAAAAAAAACTAAAAAGGGGGGACATCCCCTAAAGGTCAAGGAATTTTAATGAAAATCACACATGTTCAGTGTATCTGAGATCCCTGATGTAGAAGTTTCAAGGTTCCATCTGCAAAACTGTGGAATATTGTATATTTTTGCCAGAAGAAATATCATTGATGTGTGTTTGTTTTTTTTCCCAGGGTGATCGCATCGCACCAATAGTCCTAGAATATCCAAAAAGGGCTCATTCGAACGGAAATTAAAATTCGAACGGAAATAGTGCCCCTTTTAAGTGATCAAAACATTGGAGGCAACTGGCCCCCTTGCACCCATTTTTTTCCAAAAGGTCATCTGATCATAATTCTGAGACAGTAATTTTGTTCAGTATTGTTGAAAAGCCCAGTAACTATGACTTTGAGAATAACATAAACCCCCTCAAAACAATTTGCCCATTGTTTACATGTACTATTTATTATTGGGAAGCATACATACATTTTCTGGGGAGGGGGGAGAATTATCTGCTTGATGGATTTTCTCCGTGGATAATTTTCTGTAGGAAGGGAAGTTCCCGGGGGGTGAACTTCCCAAAGGAAATTTTACACTGTGGAAATTTGCCAAGATTTGTCTTCAAAATTCTTTTTATTTGGCTTACTTTCTCTCTGCCGACTCAATTTTATAAATGGTGATATTAAGGGGAACTGACCGGGGAAAATACTTACCGGGTTGGAATTGTCTAGGTCAATTTTTCATAGGTTGAGGGATTTTCCAAGTGAGAAATTCTCTATGGGGTGTTTTCTACAGGATAAATTCTTCAGAGGGACTTTTCTGCAGGAGCAACTTTCTACTAGGGGGAGGGGGATATTTTTGAGAATAATTTTCTACGGGGAGGGGAACATGATCTTAAAAATAATGAGAAATTGAAGTCTTTTTCAAATAAAAGCGGGCTAAGAAAAAAATCAACCGAAATCGCAAAAAAAAATTTCCAGGGGTAAAAATAATCCGGAATAAAATTGTCTGGGGGATCTTCTCCAGTGGGAGGGGTATTTCATCTCTCTCCTTTTTTAAAAATCGGGCAATTTTTCTCAGGCTTGTATCTTTTGATGCGTAACACTAAACTTAAAGAATCTTACATATTTGGAATCAACATAATATGTCAATTCTTTTCATATACCTATTGATATCAAAATTCTGCTTTTTGAGTTTCAGTTACTATTGAGCTGCATCGCTCCTTACTTACAATTCTGTATCACAAACTGTTTTAAACGGTAAAAAAAAAATCATAGCTTTTCAATATTATTGATTAGCTATTGCTTTATGATAATTTAGAAAAAAATAGTAAAAACGTTATATCAATAAATCTCAATTAATGATAAAAATTTCATGTCTTACCGGTAACAACTACTGAAAAAAAAACTCAAAAGACTTTAAGATCTCATACTTGCAGTATTGAACTGTCCACAAATGGCCATCACGCAAGTGATAAATTAGATGTAACTAAGACAAAACTTACTTTAGTGCTAATCCGAAGAGGATCTGCCCCATGAAGGGCTCTAAACGCATTGTGTTTTGCTAAGCACTCTTCCGAGAAAGAACATAAGTCAAATTCTTTTCTAATCCTCTCAGCCTTCATCTTCTTATTGTCTTCTTCCTTGAAACCCCTAGAAGAATATTCCGTTAAACCTTCTTCATTCGATAAGAAGCAATCATGAAAGCGAATATTAAGGCAAATAAATTATTTTTATAGCTTTATTTATTGAAGTAAAGATGCACTAAAGAGATCAAAGAAAAAAAACAAGAGCCCAATACTTGGGATTGTATAATAAAGTCTAAGAACATAACAATACTCATAACATAGTGATGTTTAATGATGTAGCTCGAGTTCATAAAAAAGTGAAACATATATCCATAAAACTGGTTCAGAGATTACTAGAAATAAATTAAAAATTAAATAAATAGCATCAGGAGACACAGCATCCCTGATAGTGCTTTCTAAGCAGCACCAGAAAGAGTGGACTTTCAAGCACATCACACGAAATTTCGGAAATGGTACTGTATACTGTGTACCGACTATTGGATATAGAAAAACTGGAATGCGTGAAAAAGTTCGGTTTCAAAATGACTTTTGGAATATTAATTTTATTGAATTGTTACTTTATCTTTCTGTTTCATTTTCAGTTCATCATGGATTTTCAGTGACTAAAAATATATGGATATTTCTTTTTTAAATATCCAACAATGAGCAGGACTATAGGTTCCAAACCGAACAAATTCTTTTACCTAGCTCCGTGCTAGAGAGTTAGCTTATAATAGGGATATACCTGACAGTCTATAAGGTTCTGAAACCAACCAAAAGCATAATTTTCTATCTTAGTTTTTAGATGCCAACCAACAAAATATTTTGGAGAAGTTTTTGATGAATAGATAGATAGATAGATAAGTGTATTTCAAAAACCCATGGGCCATATACACACAAAAATAATTGTCGAAAGTTTTTTGCCTGTTCTAGATTGGAAGACAATTCACCCTAAGCTGAATCCAACGACGTAGGATCATAGCCGGTAAATTAGATTTAAAATAAACTTCCTCTCCAAAACTAGGTTTTGCCTGATTATAATGTTGTAGGGTTGTAGAATCTAAAACCAGCCCTTGCCAATGCTGAATTTCCTGACTCTCTAATATAAATCGTACCTGGCTTTCTAAATTTGTTGGTACATCACTAGAGCAAAAACCATTATTCCATAAATAAGGCGTTCCTACTTTTCTAGTAATGATTTAATTTTGGATGGCCACGAGGTTTTTAAACCACATTTCAACATCTGTTCATATGCCACTCTTACTAGTCTATCTTCATTACTCTTAGTTAACTTAGTTTTTGATGAATATTGCTCAACTTTATTTCAATTCGCACGACGTCTTCCACTACCAGCACAGAAGAAGAAATGAGGAGGACAGAAGAAAATTTACTCGCGACAGTCAAGCCTGATCTTGAACATATTGGGGACACATTTTTTGTATTGATGCTCATTATCACTTGTCTTCTAACCGAGGCTGTTGTCCCAGTGAATCAGCCGGTTGATTTACATCATCCTCCACTTCATGCATTTTCATGTAACCTTTTGCATAGTTGTTATAGAATAGGTGTCATAGTATACACACACACACACATATATATATATATATATATATATATATATATATATATATATATTTGTGTATGTATATTTGTAACGTTGCAATTTGTAACGTGAAAAAGTGCGAAGATATATTAAGGATTAAATTACAAAAGCACTTTGATTTGATACAAGATGTGACCATGGCTAGTTTGGAGATTGAAGTCATTATGAAGTTGGTTATCCTTGCAAATGAACATTCTCTTTATTTTGGTTGTAGAGGTGAATTTTACAAACAGGTGTTTGGTTTGGCTATGGGGGCATCTCTCTCTCCTTTGTTGGCAAATCTCTTCATGGAATCTATTGAAACCTCCGCTATACACAGTTTTAGGGTCTCCCCTTGTTTCTGGGGCAGATTCATGGATGATGTGGTTTAAATTTAGAAACACGGTTTAGAGTCTTTAGACCTTTTCCATAAACATTTAAATAGTTTTGACAAAAATGTAAAACTTACAGTGGAGTTTGAAGAAAATGACAAACTACCTTTTCTTGATATCTTATTGATTAAAAGTGATTTCCATTTACTTTTTTCAGTATATAGAAAGCCCACACACATTGTTAGGTTTTTGAACTTTCACTCGTGCCACCCTATTTCAGTGAAACGAGGGGTTGTGATTGCACTGGTGGATAGAGCTTTCGGAATTCGTACTCAGGACTTTTTGGATTCTGAATTGTTGTATTTGAGGGATCTTTTATTTTGTAATAGTTTCCCGATAAAATTCATTGATAAAATAATAAAAAATAGACGCATTAAACACAACAATAGGGTTATTGGGTTTCACAGTGTACAGAAATAAACATACCGAAAAGGTTCATTTCTTTGCCTTATGTACCTACTTTGGGGGAGATGCTTAAACGAATTTTAGGTAAACATAACAATGATACTTGTTTCCAATCAGTGAGACCATTAGGTAGTTTTCTTAATTCTGGGAAGGATTTAACTCGGGGAGATTTAGTTAGTGGGGTGTATAACATTCTAAGGAAATATGTTTCAAAGACTTCCAAAAAGGTCTTTTTTTGTATTGACGATTCAAGTGTTTCACTGCGGTTGCTTCTGTGTTGAACTGGTAAACACTGTCCGAAATTACCTCCAGTAACTAGGATTTTCCCTATAAGAACTTATATTTGCAATAGACTGCAACAACTGATCCATATTTTTTAAGCCATACTTAGGTAACATCTGTGCCTCGTCAAGTAGGAAAACTTCATGATCTAAAAAGTACATTTCGTCATATGACGGCGCTTCATGATCACCTTCAGAGGTTATTGATGGATATGCCACTAAATTGATTTTGTGATAAATTTGTCCAGCTAATTTGAAGCTAAAAACTTTACGACTATTGATGGTTCGATCACCGCGTACGTTGAATGAAGCTAGAGGGAAACAGGAGTTCAGGTTTCAGATTTGTTTGTGGAATTCCTTAGAGAGCAAGTGACATGCAAAAAAACGACAAACCAATTCCTTTTGTGGAAATGGTGAGGATGGCAATGTAATTTTATCATGCAAGCAGCAATCTCCAAACGAATACTTTGTTTGCGCCTCTTTCCTCGGGAAAATGGAGGGTTCCACATTGAATACATGCAATGTTGAAGGGTCCCAATGACTTACGTAGTTTACAGCATCTTTGTAGGTTTGTAATGGGTTTTACGCCACACCTTGTTGGCGTCGAGGATTGCGACTATGATGTTCTTCTAACCGAAAATTTCTTTCTTTTTCATTCTTTGTTCCTCACTTTTTCATACTAAGTTTTTCATACTAATACACTTAGGTCATACTAAGTGTATGGGAGCAAGGCATCCCTACTTTTTATTATTATTAATTTTGCTTAGAAATAAAAGATGCTAATGGGACGACCAGAAAAATGCGCATTTTATTGTATTAAAAATCATAGTTTGTTTGAACAAGAAGAATTTTTTTTAATCATCTAAACCAATATAAAGCCGTTTTCAAGAATATATATATATATATATATATATATATATATATATATATATATATATATATATATATATATATATATATATATATATATATATATATATATATATATATATATATATATATATATATATATATATATATATATATATATATATATATATATATATATATATATCATATGTAAGAGATATGTACTTGCCCAATAGGTGGAACATTTCTGTCAAACTGTCCTAGTATGTTTCCTGGTGGATCATAATTTGCAACTACGTAAAATTTTCCACTGGCTGCTCTAGCCACTGAAATTCCAAGCCTCTTGGAACTAATCCATATTAACTGGGTGAAATTGCCTGCAAAATAGTTTGAAATCAAATTTAATAAAAAATTAGCTTGCCGGCACCAGTTCAGAACTGTAATCTGGGCTTGCTTAAATGCTGGACTAGCCCTTAGCCCCTGCGCCAAAACATCTTCTTAGAGTCATAAATAGAACAAATTAGAAATTCAAGAAAAGGAACTTTTTTTCATGTGTTCAAAAGTATCATCTGCTGTTACTAGTAATTCAAGTCAAATAAATAAATCTAAATCTGAATCTGAATCAAAGATATCGGTTGAATTTCTCATTGTATTTCCTGTGGGTGGGATTAAAGCAGAGGAATGGTATTACGTTGACCTCCTTAATTTTAATTCTAAAGTCTCTGCGGAAAAAAATTGAGCTTTAGCTCCAATCTTAGCGGTGGTCCATGGAAAGAAGATAAACTTCTGAGAAAAGACAGATATATCTTTGTCAATGCATATGACATTAGTTGTTCAAAAGAAGATTTTTCACGAGATATAGTATTTGAACATTTTCAGTGTTTAACAAATCCGTTGCTATTGTGCATAGCGAAAATACAAATCAGACAATAACTACGTGGAAAACGATCTATGACCGTATTCGATGCCAGTGCCGAAGTAAGTCCTGATTCTCGGCAAACACAATTGAAGTCCAATATCAAACAGTTTGTAGCACAGCCTACAGAGACACTGTCTATATAGACAATGTCTGTATAGGCTGTGTTTTGTAGTAATGAACTGAAAGTAAGGAGCGTTGCGGCTGAATAGTAACAGAAACTCTAAGGAACAGAGTCTTGATAACAATAAAAACATAAAAAGAAATTTTAATGTTTATTCAAAATAAACATAATATTTATTATGTTTAATGTTACCCACCAAAAGTTACGAGCCTGAGAGTGTTTGCCCAATATTTGAAAAAGGGGAGAAACACCCCCAAAACATCAAGTAATTGTAACAAAAATCACATGATCAGATTTAGCATAAGAGAGAACCCTACTGTAGAGGTTTCAAGATACCATATACAATAATGTGGAATTTTGTATTTTTTTTTTCCAGAAGCAAAGTCACGGATGCTTGTTTTTTTTTTCCCAGGGGTGATCATATAGAGCCAGTGATTCTAGAGGATCAGAAAAGGGCTCATTTGATTGAGAATTAAAAGTCAAGTGCCATTTTAAAGTAACCAAAAATATTTGAGAGCAGCAAGCACTCTTCAACGCCTTTCCCTCCAAATATGCCCAATCCAAATTTGGGATAGCCATTTTTTCCAGCATATTCAAAAAATCTAATAACTATGACTTCGAAGATGACTTGACCCCCGTAGTCCCCGGGGTGCAATCTTTGAACTTTACCCTTTTTTTATGCGTAATTTTGGTAATTGGGAAGTATAAAAATATTTCTCGCAGAGGGGGTGGGATTGGAAGGGGCTGGGGGCTCAGGTGGGAGGAAATTTCCATGGACTAATTTTTCTTGGGGTAAGGGAATTTACCTTGGAGAGAGCCGGATTTCCCGGCATAATTTAAAAAAACGACTAGAAATTAAACAAAAAAAAAGTTTTTCTCCAACTGAAAGTAAGAAGCAACATTAATACTTAATTTAATAGAAATTATTACGTTTGTGAGGGGGTTCACCCCCTCCTTAATACTTCACTCTCTACACCAAAGTTTTTTGTATCTTTCCAGAAAAGCTGATTATTTAATTGAACGGCCCTTGTGTTTCAAGAGTCAATCTTAAATGATTGGAACAAAAAGTCTATTTTTAGGGTAAAGATTAAGGTATTAAGGAGTAACAATTTCTAACATGCGTAATAATTTCTCTTCGTTTTAAGCTTCAATTCTGCTCCTTTCTTTAAGTTGAAAAAACTTACAGTTATGGTTTTTTCGGAGTGTGCGTGTGGGGGTAGCTAGACAAATACTTCGATTCAAAATGTAACGGTCTATAAATTTCGACCTGTGAAAGTATCTAAAAAAAAAAAATAAATAAATAACAACCTACCTGTTTTCAGATTAGGTATTCCTTCGTCTGAAAAGTCATACATGTCAATTTCACTATACCAAGAATCAACAGGCTCATTTCCAGTAAGCTTTTTCGACAAATCTGAAGACCAATAACAATACAGGTTTTCACCATAATCTGTTGAATTTTGACTTTCCATACGGTCAATAGAAGCAAGATGCTCGGCCCAATCTCTTGTTTGGTTGCAAAGCTGCAAATAAAGTCAAATCATAGATTCGTAGTAGAGGTGCAAAGCGAAAGATTTGGGATTTCGGCCCTTGCAGTCTCCTCCCTCTTTCCTTGGGCCGGTGCTTTGGCCTTTTACACCAGAATTTGAAGGACAGACACTTCTAAAAGGGTATATATATATATATATATATATATATATATATATATATATATATATATATATATATATATATATATATATATATATATCCCAATAAGGTCTGAACCACGATACCCAATAAGGTCTCAACTATCTGTAACTAATTTCAAAGGGAATGAAAGGGTTTAGTAGAAGCAAAAAACTATACAGTGCTCTTGACAGTTTAGGCGGGATGTATTTACAGTCTTATGCAGAAGTAAGTATACACGAAAAGCCGGATAGATAGACTCAAATATATCATGGGACCGAAGACTCTAGGCATGAGTAGACCTCAAAGCCGCAACGAAATAAAAATCGGTATCGGCTGATTCAATTACGCGGGCGGCGGCATGCCGTCAATTGGTCGGCGTTTGTTGTATTTTTTTAGCTCCTTATTAAAAGTTTTGGAAGCATTATTCGGTATCAGATTTTGCCGTGATTCAGTCCGCAATTCCTTTTTAGCTTAGTTACCATGACCAAACCTCGGAAGAAATGAGGACGAGATATCAATCCTAACTTCTCAAAAACATTCTCTTAATCCAATTGATCGACATCAAGACATTAAACTGCCTGATAATTGAACGAAATCGACAAGATAGGTAATTAAAAATTTAATTCAAGTTCAGCTCTTAAACTTGAATTAAACAAATTTAATTGCACTATAAATCCATGGCTAAGTTATGAAACATCAATGGAACCTGATGCGTATATATTATTTCATATTGGAATATCCTGGTCTTGCAACCTGCATTCTACTTCTTTGATTACCCTACCCATCAGCCTCTCACTCTCTAAGCTACAGAAACTATATTTTTCATTGCTTCAAGATTGAATCCTCTCAAGTGGTAAAATAAAAGTTTTAAAGTTACAAATTTTAACCAACTCTTTTGAGAATGAAAGAGCTTATTTATTGTCCTTCCCATCTCAGCAATCAAGGTACTGTGGTCGTGGACGTACTTGAACGTGGCGGGTCAGCATATCAAACGATCAAAGGTATACTTTAGCGTATAGGATTTAATATTTGATTTTTTTTTTTCTTTTTACATTGCCAGTTTTCAGAAAGTCAGTATGTCTTTTTTTAAGAACAGTTTGTTCCCAGGCGTGAGAAAAAAAAGAAGCAACATTCTGTAAAGAAAAGCTTCTTATATAAAAATAGGCAACATCTTATAAAGCAAAGCATTCTTTATAATTATATTATTAAATGTTTCATTAATATATTTTAAAATTTTTAATTCTGGCTTTAAATTTCAGAATTTAATTTGAATTCAGTTTTAAATTCCCTGTTAATTCTCAGGCAGTTTAAGGAGCTAGAATTAAAAATTAAAAACTCTTAGCTAGAAATAAACTATAGCCCTTTTCTTTAAAGCTTTGACCAGCTTGTAGTTATTATGTATAAAAATAAGCTTGGTTACACAGTTTGAAGCCAACATAGCATACATATCAGTGACAATTAGTTCTGAACCACCAAAAACCCTTTCTGCTGCAGCACTTGTTGCCGGCGACGATAGAACGTTTCCTGCTAAAGCTGCAATCCATTAACTGAATTGAATATATTTTTCAGAAGGCAATGGTTGGATTGATTGCATCAACTAAGACAGGATCATCTCTTGGCATCGACTGCCAAGGACAAATATAAATCGACTTGATGCCAAATCACATCCTTATTTTCGTCCTGTTCTTCATTATCGCGCTCACACATTTATACGGAAAGCAGGTCATCCTTGGCTGGGATAGGTGGAGGTCGCAAGGAAACATTTAAATAAAATAGGAACTTCCAGGGAGAGAGGAAAGGGGGATTCTTTGAATCGATTGGGAAGGAGGAGGAGTGTGAATAGCTTTGTTGGCCTCAGGTGGCTTGGGGCTGCGGTGAGTTGTTAGTAATTGTAGTAGAAACCCTTAAAAAACGAGTTTCAGATGTGT
Organism: Artemia franciscana; assembly: GCF_032884065.1. NCBI lineage: Eukaryota > Metazoa > Arthropoda > Branchiopoda > Anostraca > Artemiidae > Artemia > Artemia franciscana. The sequence continues at coordinate 17,630,946 of NC_088876.1, forward strand.
AGTTAACATAAATTATGGTTTACGAGTTATCATTATTGGAATTTTTCTGTCGAAATGCTGCAAAGACTTTGGAAATTTTTATGAGAAGGTATGATTTCATTATTTTTGCTTCTTGGACTCTAAGTCTTTTGTCCTATTTCCCTGAATTTTGGTACCATGCACCTTTTCCAAGCGCTGTCAAGAAAAATTTATTTTAAGTACTGACAAGTAAGTATTAGCTTTCAAGAGAGTTCCTAGGCAGTTTCTTGTTATTTTTGGCGACCCAGAAATGTGAAAGAAATAAAAATAATAATTGCAGAGACATCCGCATTTCAAGCTATTTTTCGAAATTCCAAAAAAATCGTTTTAGTAATGAAATTTTACTGCTAAGCTAGACATAATTAACAGTTGTTACTTCAAATCCACTTTCGATATATTTTTTTCATTTGGCAGTTTTTTTTCAACATGTGTTTCCAAGTTGTTTTTTTTTACCAAGAAGTCATGGAGGGTTTCTTGCTAGAAAAGGAGCTGTAAGCCTCTAGTTAAGGATTTTCAACCGCGGAGATTATAATGGACAGCCTTTTAACACTGAAAATGGCACCAGAAATGGTCAGTTTTGGTGCCATATGGCACTTTATGATGGCTTTACCAAGACGACAATACAAGAAGTGTATTGACATGGCCAAAAGCTTTGATTGAGCCAGTAAATATATCTCAACGTTGTTCCAGTAGCCTGCTAGTTCTGCTCGTGCACATACATTTTACGAAACTCATTAAAGGTGCTGGGAGGGGGAGTATACATGAGGAGGATTTTAAACCTCAGAGTATAGATTTATAACCATGTACATTATGATGGTGCCCTTTTCATGTTTCACAGCCTCTATATTTCTGAAATATCACCAAAAGTGTCACTTTTGGAGCCATTTGGCACTTTATGTTGGAATCATAAGGTCAAAATTATAGAAAGTATGTAGGTATAGAAATTAGCTTTCAAATGAGCCCTAAAATAGCTTTCTTTAGCTTTCTGGTGTCCAGAGAAAAAAAAATAGAAAAAAACACAAGAAGAACCAACGCCGTTTCCGATGAGTTTTTGGTTCTTTTTCAAAATTCCCCAACAAACTTCTATCTAGAACTACCTGAATGAATAGTTACTTTTGAAACTAGACTGTTTTTTTTCTCAAAACGCGGTTTTAAACTTTCGGTTGCTATGGGTCGTGGCATTTGCTAAGTTGTACTACAGGCCACAAGAGTTTGACGGAGAACTAGTAACCAATTTTACCAGCAAAATCGTTGTACACAATTAAAAAGTATCTTATTGCAATGGCATATTGAGATAAAGAAAGCTAAGCTTACAGAAAATTCTCACCTCAGACGATAAAATCAATGGACTAGATTTGTGTTTCGCTCTGTATGTGTTGTGTGCATTGAGACAGTTAAATTGAAAAGAAGTGAAAATATCATCATCTAACAAATCTTCCACGTAGCTTTGCCTCTTTAATTCTCCTTTATTTGTATCATTCTTTTGACCAATGGCTATTTTTTCGGGGATGCTCGATTTTTTTTCGGTTTCACTGCAGGAATCTTTCAGTTTCACTGGCTGCAATACTTCTATTGCTTTCAAAGAAGAAGTCTCAGTTTCCTGTTTTGGATTTAAATCTTCAAGAATTTTAGGTATTTTATCACAAACCACTACTTTGTTGTTTATTGTCTCTTGTTTCTTAGACATTACATTTTCAGCACTTTCTTCCAACTCGCTAGTCATCTTATTAACTGATGTTTTCATATTCCTACAAACTTTCTTATTTTCACCTTCTTCTTTGCCTGAATCTTCAGAGCTGGAAGATTCTATTGATGGTAGTTTGCCACTCTTCGCAAGAAACTCCCTAAAAATAGAAGAAAAAAGCTGATAAATAAATAATTATTCTCTTAATCTTAGTTCTGAAAGCCTAAATTCTGAATAGAAAATTGTCTTGCAATCCTTATTTCTTCATATATTGATGCTCAAAAAAAGTGTCTTTACTAGGAAACTTTTTGAGTAATTGGAGCAGTCTATAAGTTCAATTAACACATTTCAAGAACGTTCAAGAACACATAACCACCCAATGCAGCTGATTCATTTTCATGAATTGTCCTTGTCTGTGTAGCTCGCACTTTACTTAAAGACTTTGAATAAATCGAGGCGGAGAAGGATGACGATAGGACGTGCGTTGCTGTAGTGGCCAAAAGCAACTTGATGATATAGTGAGTCTTTAGTAGTAATTGTTGGAGTATACCTATAAACATGAAATCTACTCTCTCTCAAAGAGGAACTTTGTGTGTATTTATGTCTTTATAAAAAATTTCTTCAAAACGGTTATATTTTCTGAAAATTGGCAGCCTGGAACTTTTTGGCCTAAAAAAACAATCTAGATAGGTCAGGAGTTTAATAAATCCATTTTGAGCCTTTTTTTTGAAAAAAATTCATATGAATGGTCCCATATTTATGAGCCTATTTCAAGAACTTAAATTACTTGGTTTCCCCCCAAGGAGTGATCGCATCGTTTTTATTATCTATTACGCATCCAAAATCACGAAAGATGACAAATAATTACGAACAGATACAGGAAAATGCATGGCAAAAGAAACAACAAAAATCATATTGAATTGCAAACAAAATGTAACTTAAAACTAAAGAATAACAGGATAATTAAATGATTTTACGCTTAAATTTATTCAAGGAATGAGATGAACTGGAACGGAATGAAGTATTTTTGGTATCAGTGAAGAATAAACAAGGAAGAAGAATTGAGTCCATGCCAGAAAAAAGAAGGAAGGAAAAGAAGGGTTTTTGGTATCTATGACTTCATATGAAAATACACAATTCTGAAAAATTAGAAAAAATTAGGTATTTTTAACTTACGAACGGGTGATCGGATCTCACAGAAATTTGATATTTAGAAGGATATCGTGTCTCAAAGCTCTTATTTCAATTCCCGAACAGATCTGGTGACAATGGAGGGGGGGGGAGTTGGGAGGGGGAAACCTAAAACTTGGAAAACACTTAGAGTGCAAGGGATCGGGATGAAACTTGATGGGAAAAATAAGCACAAGTCCTAGATACATGATTGACATAACCGGAACAGATCCGCTCTCTTTGGGGTAGTTGGGGGGGGGGGGGTTAATTCTGAAAAATTAGAAAAAATGAGGTGTTTTTAACTTACGAACGGGAGGTCGGATCCCAATGAAATTTAATATATAGAAGGATATCGTGTCTCAGAGCTCTTATTTCAAATCCCGAACAGATCTGGTGACATTGGGGGGAGTTGGGAGGGGGAAACCTAAAACTTGGAAAACACTTAGAGTGGAGGGATCGTGATGAAACTTGGTGGGAAAAATAAGCACAAGTCCTAGATACATGATTGACATAACCGGATCGGAGCTGCTCTCTTTGGGGTAGTTGGGGGGGGGGGGTTAATTCTGAAAAATTAGAAAAAATGAGGTATTTTTAACTTACGAATGGGTGATCGGATCTCAAAGAAAATTGATATTTAGAAGGATATCGTGTCTCAAAGCTCTTATTTTAAATCACGAACAGATCTGGTGACATTTGGGGGGGGGGGAGAGTTGGGAGGGGGAAACCTAAAACTTGGAAAACACTTAGAGTTCAGGGATCGGGATGAAACTTGGTGGGATTTATAATCAAAAGTCCTAGATACATGATTGACATAACCGGAAAGGATCTGCTCTCTTTGGGGTAGTTGGAGGGGGGGGGGGGGGTAATTCTGAAAAATTAGAAAAATGAGGTATTTTTAACTTACGAACGGGTTATCGGATCTCAATGAAATTTGATATTTAGAAGGATATCGTGTCTCAAATCTCTTATTGTAAATCCCGACCGGATCTGGTGACAAGGGGGTGAGTTGGGAGGGGGGAACCTAAAACTTGGAAAACACTTAGAGTGGAGGGATCGGGATGAAACTTGATTAGATGAAATTTAGAAGGATATCGTGTCTCAAAGCTCTTATTTTAAGTCCCAACCGGATCTGGATATATTGGGGGGAGTTTGGGGTGGGGGAAGCTAAAATCATGGAAAACGCTTAGATTGGAGGGATCGGGGTGAAACTTGGTGGGAAAAATAAGTAGAAGTCTTAGATACTTGAATTACATAATTGGAACGGATCCGCTCAATTGGGGGGGGGAGGAGTTAATTCTGAAAAAAAAAGAAAAAATGACGTATTTTTAACTTACGAAGGAGTGATTGGATCTTCATGAAACTTCATATGTAGAAGGACCTCGTGACTCAGATCTCTTATTTTAAATCTCAACCGGATCCAGCGTAATTTGGGGGGGGGGCAGTTGAGGGGAACCGAAAATCTTAGAAAATACTTAAAGCGGTGAGATCAGGATGAAACTGGATGGGAAGAATAAAAACCTGTCTATGACACATGACTGACATAATCGGACCGGATCTGCACTCTTTGGTGGAGTTGGGGGGGGGGGTAATTTTGAAAATTGAGGTATTCGTAACTTACGAAAGGGTGACCAGATCTTAATGAAATTTGATATTTAGAAGGGTCTTGCGCTTTAAAGCTCTAATTTTAAATTCCAACCAGATCCTATGACATTGGGTGGAGTTGGAGGGGGAAACCGGAATTCTTGGAAAACGTGAAAATTGGGGTGTTTTTATTTTACGAATAGGTGATCGGATCTTAATGAAATTTGATTTTTAGAAGGAATTCATGTCTCAGAGCTCTTATTTCAAATCCCGACCAGATCTTTTGACATTGGGGGGAGTTGGAGGGGGAAATCTTGGAAAACACTTGGAGTGGAGGAATCGGGATGAAGATTGGTGGATAGAATAAGCAAATGTCCTTGATACGTGATTGACGGAACCGTACTGGATCCGCTCTCTTTGGGGGAGTTGGGGGGGGGGTTTAGTGATTTGGCAAGTTTGGTGCTTCTGGACGTGCTAGGACGATGAAAATTTGTAGGCGTGTCAGGGAGCTGCACAAATTGACTTGATAAAGTCGTTTTCCCAAATTCGACCATCTGGGGGGCTAAAGGGAGAGGACAAATTAGAAAAAATTATGTATTTAAAAACATACGAGTGGGTGATCGGATCTTAATGAATTTTGATATTTAGAAGGACATCATGACTCAGAGTTCTTGTTTCAGTTCTTTACCGCGAACTGTTTGATAAGATGAAACTCTTACGGAACGTTGTGGGGGAGCTTCAATCAAACGAAAAAACTATCAGCATGTAGGTATTAAAAGGGAATATATTCAATATCATAGACAGCGCTGCTCTATCATAACTACCATTATCATTCACATTTTACATGAGCTAATTTGGTTGACAGTTAAAAGCTCTAGTGCCCATTTTAGGAATCAAAAGTAATTGGAGGACAATTGCAGGACAATTCTTTTTCCTTAAAAAAGACTATGTCAATATAAAGTGAATAAAAATTAATTCAAGAACTTTTCCCACAAAATAAAATTTCAAAGAAAAGTAAAGAACTCCATTAAACCAATAATGGGCAAAAATAGAAACAAATAACCTACAAAGCGTAGCGTATCCCTTCTCGAGGCCAGAACACAATTTGCACTAGCTGAACACTAATGAATGTGCATTGTCATATTAATATATATAGGCTACGGTATATTTATTCCTTATAATCTTGAGAATGTTTGATTTATTAAAGATATAAATGTAAAAAAAAAAATTATCAGGATCTTAGGACTGTTTTGAAACGATTTTAGTTTCAATGATCGTATTTCAATGTGACATTCTTTTAAATTTTCATTCGTTTTGCTAAGGACAGTCCTTGGATACAGGGTCCAAATATTCATTTAAGGGTAAGTTTCCACCGTCTAAACAAAAACTCCCTGTTGTTTCAGTTTGTAGTTTGTATTTATGAGGGAAAAGCAGTGTGGTCTTCGTTGCAAATTAATTTGAACATTGTCTAAATTGCCAATTACAGCATGGTGTGTGGCACTCTAGTTATTTGTAATCTAGTTTTTATCAACAAGTGTGACCTGTAGCTTTGTAGGACTTTAATGTAGCTTTAGGACTTATTACATCAGTCAGGTGTACGATAAAGATAATCAATAGCAATATTGCAAATTTATGAAATTAATAATAATATACTGATATTGATAAAATCAAATTTTCAGGTTTCTACAAAATTGCATACGCATATGAATTTACATTTTGAGAAAAATATATCAGCAAGCAATCGTGTTTAATTTCACTCTAATTCTAACTCCTTCTGATGTTGTATTGAAAGATATGCCATGAAAAAGAGAAAGTTTTTATAAATGTTTTATATGTCTCCGATTCCTTTTGAATATCATTTTGGAAATGTTTAAGAGTACAAAAGATGCTTTCAAATATCAGAACCGAGCTCTTAAATTAACGTATATACGAGTTTGTTTGCAAGTTCAGTATATTTAGGACTAAAAAATTTACTAATGCTAAATTCCGTAATTTATTGGCTAGAGGTGCTGTCCCTAGCAAATTAATTATCAAAGTATTTATTTTCTTGAAAAAGCATAACTATAATATGATTAGAATAATATAATTAGAACCTCATCTAGATGTTCGCACTAAATACATTGATTTTTGTGCAAGGAAAAGTAAAAATTCAAGGCAGTTTTTTTCTGATTTTCTTCAAATAGAAATAAATGGAACAGTAATCACCCCGAAGACTCATCAGTTTGATGTTCTGACGCAAAAAACTAATACAAAAAACATGAAAATAAACACGCACACGTCAACGCCATAATAAAAATAATAATAATAATAATATAAATAACCTTAAGCTTATTAGCCAAGGAGTATCACATAGCAAAATATGTAATAATTCACATCGCAAAATAAATGAAAAATAACAATCTACACTCCCTCCCCCCCTAAAAAGGAACCATTAAGTTACTATCTCTCTTAAGCACTTCATTTACGTATTTTCAAAGCTGAACAATTATGTTTTTACAATCGTCTGGAGGAACCCCAAGAAATCAATAATACTACCCTTAATTTGTCACTTTTTAAATGCGAAAGCTGCTAACACTCCTCCAAAACTCTTAAGCTACACATGGGGCAAGAGTAACACGTAGCTCACCCCAACCTTTTTCTTTCATAAACTGCTTTTTTATTTTGACAATTTTCTCGAATATGAAATCAGTCTATAATGTCTTGAACGGCAAATCGTTTTTGAAAAATACCCCTGTACAAAAACCTGTGACTACCGAGTAAATCTTCGACGTTTCTTCCATTCAACTATCTCAGTCTGTTTTGGCCGCGTGACTGTCAATATATAGATTCGGTTTTAAAATCAAGCAAAGTTGTTCAATATTTTAATTACTTGCGAAAGCTTCCATCATTTCTTCATATATTCATGAAAATAAGCAACCAGTTTCAATATTTTTAATTACTTGTAATATCTTCAGTCGTTTATCAATGTATTTTTTCAGAAACACTATTGATCATGAAACATACTTAATTGTACAACAAAGAACTGTAAGTACACAAAATCTCGTTCACACATGTACAAACACACACACAACCGCATATATGTATATTCCCTGTAAACCTGATTGTTCCGTTAGAATACTATGCTTTGTTATTATCTGATTAAATTATTTTGAATTTCATATTAAAAGCATTTCCTAGGCAGAAAAAACGAAAATAAACGACATCCATAACTCCCTAAACTTTAATAAACGAGCTTCGTATGTGTGCTCGTTAAGATTTGATAATATTTGTCTTACCCAGGAGGTGGTACGCAAATGGCAAATTCTCCTACGTAATTTCCCGGTGGATCATAGTTTACAACGACATATATTCGACCTGTATTCGATTTTGCAGAGCCGATTCCAATTTTTTTCGATTCTTTCCAGATAACTTGAGTGAAATGCCCTAAAATCAAGAAATATCAATATGAGAAAAACTAGAATCAAACAGAGTAAGGAGTGACCCGGCTCAATAGTAAAAGAAACTCTAAAAAAACGGAACTTTGATGCTAATAGATACATCAAAGGAATCGGATTCTTATGCTGATTTTAAATATATAACTTTCATAAAATTTAGTCTTACTCATCAAAAGTTACGAGCCTGAGGAAATTTACCTTATTTAGGAAAATAGGGGAAAACACCCCCTAAAAGTTACAGAATCTTAACGAAAATCACACCAACGCAATTAACATATCAGATATTGCTACTGTAGAAGTTTCAAGCTCGTATCTAATAAAATGTGGAACTTCGTATTTTTTTTCCAGAAAACTGATCACGGATGCGTCTTCATTTGTTTGTTTGTTGTTTTTTTCCCAGGGGTGATCGTATCGACCAAGTGGTCCTAGAATATCACAAGAGGGCTCATTATAACAGAAATCAAAATAGTACCCTTTTTAAGTAACAAGAGTAAATTGGAGGGTACCTAGGACCCCTCCCAAGCTCAGTTTTTCCCAAAGTCAACGTGTCAAAGTTTTGAGAAAGCCATTCTGTTCAACATAGTCAAAAAACATAATAACTATGTCTTTGGGGCTGATTTACTCCCCCAGAGTCCCCGGGAGAGGGGCTGCAAGCTACAAACTTTGACCAATGTTTACATACAGGAATGGTTCTTGGGAAGTGTCCAGATGTTTTCAGGGGATTTTTTTTGGTTAGGAAGGGGGGGGGGGTTGAGGGAAGAGGCTACGTGGGAGGATCTTCCCTTAGAGGAATCTGTCATGGGGGAAGAGAAATTCCATGAAGGGGGTATAGTATTTTCGAGCATTATTTAAAAAAACAATGAAAAAATAAATTTGAAAATATTTTTGCAACTGAAAGTAAGGAGCAGCATTAAAACTTAAGCAAACAGAGATTATTAAAAATATGAGGGATTCATCTCCTTCTAAATACCTCGCTCTTTACGCTGAAGTTTTTTTTTAGTAATTTCAACTATTTATTGTACGGCCTTTGTGATTCAGGGGTCATTCTTAAGGAATTGGAACAAAATTAAAGCTTTAGTTTAAATAGTGAGATGTTAAGGAGGGGGCAAACCTCCTCTTATACATAATAAAAAATACGAATATAGAAGTTCGTTACGTAAGTTAATTCGGAAGCTACGCATATTTTTTACCAATAAAAATGTTCGTTAGAAATTAAAAGTTCTAGTTGCCTTTTTAAATAACCGAAAAATTGGACGGAAACTAGGCCTCCTCTTTACCCCTTTTTCTCTAAATCGTCCGATCAAAACTAAGAGAAAACCATTTAGAAAAAAAAATAATACGCAAATTTCCTTTTCATTATTTATGTGCGGAGAGCCAAAATCAAACATGCGTTAATTCAAAAACGTTCAGAAAGTAATTGAAAAAACAAGTTTTTTCAACTGAAAGTAAGGAGTGGCATTAAAACTTAAAATGAACAGAAATTACTCCGCGTAAGAAAGGGGCCACTCTCTCCTCAACACCCCAATCCTTACGCTAAAGTTGTTTACAGTTTTAAAAAGTAGAATTGAGAGAAATAGTCAAACTTTAGCGTAAAGAGCGGGGCGTCGAGGAGGGAACAGTCCCATTCATACACAGAGTAATTTCTGTTCGTTTTAGGTTCTAATGTCGTTCCTTACTTTCAGTTAAAAACACTTGATTTTTTTATTTAATTCATAAAGCAATGAACAAAAACTGAATAGACTTAATAGTCACTATCTCATTCAAATTGAATTGAGTGTTGTTGAAGGTTCTAAACAAACAGAAACCTTGAAATTAAAATTTGGAATATTAAGAAAATCGGGCAAATGTTTAAAAATACTCTATGCATGATATCTAGTGTGTAAGATCAAACGTCTTATTAGCCTTAAATCCATTTAGTAATTTGCTGCTAAGCTATTCAGGATGGAAACGTGAAATTTTGGCAGAATATTTTTAAACTATAAGGTAGCTGTTTTTGAAAATAACTTCGAAAAACATATGCATTTTGGGAAAAGATTCATGTGATTTCTATAGCAAAGACAATCCAGAAATAGCCAAAAATCAAAGAAGGTCTACTGTAGGCAATATTAAACCAAAGGGTCAGAACAAAGAACCGTTCATCAAAGTGTTGATCTAATCAAAGAATCTGATAACAAAAATTTATAAGACAGCGTCTTGTTAAAGGAATTTCAACTCCGAAACTATCTCCAAAAACAGAAATTGTGCAAAGGAAAACTATAAGAATTGAACAGTTTATTATAATTCGAAAGTGGTCTCAAAAGGTCTTAAAAAGTAAAATTATAGGTGAATGAAAGTAACTGCATCCAATGTTGCAAATATCCATTCTTATAGAGGGTTCATGAAAAAAATAATCATTGGAGCCTTGGCATCCATTGGACAACCCTATTTAGTCGTTTCTAAGAAGTAGTAAGAATGAGAAGTGCTTCTGTTCGTACGCGTCAACTCGATCAATTAATCTACTCCAAATTTTGCTTAATTAAAAACGTATTGGCGAAATAAGTTTTGCTCTCATGCTAATTTGAATTCAAACATTTATTTGCTAAAATGCTTTTGGCGCAGATGTGCGTAAAATGATTCACTTAATGAGACAAGCAGAATGAACAAAATCACAATTAATTGTTTGCTTTAGTCTATTTAGTTAGACCGTGTGTTTTTAATCTATTTACCTTCTTAGATTAGCCGGTATATTTATAGTTTTAAGCATATATCTTTTAGATAAGAAGATTTTCAGTTTAATGTCCATTTGTTACTTTTACCAAAGCTGAGTATATTCTTAGGCTACCGTTGAAAGTGCACGTTGGAAGCACGTTGAAAATGAACCCATACGTCTTGAAAAATTGAAAATATGTACCCTTTATGCAATTACAGCAAATTTGCATTATGTTAATTAAAAAGGTTGACAGAAATTAAAATGAGCGTATTCTCAAAAATTAAGATAGAATGAATGAAACCTAAAACAAGGTGAAATTAAAATGAAAATACAAGTAAACTGAACACAAACAGATATGCCTTTAAACAAGAGTAGTACTACAACCCCAACAAAAGCTCTAATGGCTAGAATGTCAGTAGTGCGGCCAGAGGGAGTACTAAACCAAGTTCATTAGCATAACTGGTTACTATACCACAAACCTTTGACCTACATATTCAGGTAATAATAATTATGTGAATAATTTTTTAGGAAGACATCACAGAAATACATCATTCGCATAGCCGGTTACTATCCATGTAAAAATTTGGGTGAATGACCTACGTATTCATGTCAGGAGCTGATAAACTAATATTCAACCTTCACGGAATGAGAGGACAGATTGTCTATACTACGGAGGATACATCTCTTTTGCTTACTTTCATGGAAATTTCATTTGCATACAGAAATGAGGCCTTAGCAACCATCCGTGTCAGCCAGATCCAATATAAGGCTGGATTATCAAAATATTATCGGGAATGGGATCTTATATAAATACTTTTGTAAGAGGCAGCGCATGGTCATCGATAATCCAGCCTCCAAGTCCCCTAATGCCACTCCCTCCAAATTTTTGCACCCCTCTTTGTTTGAACTTAGTTTTTTCTTGAACTTTACTTTAAAAAATCCTTGTTTAACTTTATTTTTTTTTGCTTTGAAATTTTTTCAACTTTTTTTTCATGTCTTAAAATGACATAAAATATACTTAAAAAATGCACATGTGAAATTTTCGAAATACAAAATGTAGATGATATAGATACGTTAGTCGTGATTTTTCCCATTAGAAAAATAATGCTTTTTCTTTTTATTGACTTAGCAATTCTTTCAACTTTTTTTCATATCTTAAAATATGTTAAAATATACTTAAAACCAAAAAATTCACTTGTGATGTTTTCAAAATATGAAATGAAAATGGTATAGATATGTTAATCGTGATTTTGCCTGTTAAAAAATGTAATGTTTGTAGTGACATTTTTTCTTTTTTTTTTACTTGAATTTTTTTTTTAGTTTGAATTTTTTGGAAGTATTGATTAGTATTGGGGTAAAAGTCAAATTAATGAAGTCGTATATATTTTAAACGATCATATGACAGCCCTATGAGGTAAATGATAGAATAAAGCCTATTGAAAAATATCGCTTAGTAATGGGGTATGTATAAAGTCGAAATTAATAATGTCATATATATTTTCTCATTGTCAAAACTAAAACTTGTTCTTATTTGTCGAAACTAAAACCCAAGATTCTCAAACGATCAAATATTTTTTTATAAATCAGATGAATCTTAACAGTGTGTGTGTTTTTATTTTTAAAAACGCAAACCCAAGTTTCTTAAATGATCAAATATTTTTAATAAATCAGATGTATGTGTACATTCGTATTTGTCAAAACTAGAACCCAAGTTTCTTAAATGATCAAATATTCTTAATCGATCAGATGTATCTTAACCGTGTGTATTCTTATTTGTCAAAACTAAAACCCAAGTTTTTTAAATGACCAAAATATTTTTAAAAAATCAGATGTATCTTAACTGTGTGCGTTCTTATTTTTCAAAACTAAAATCCAAGTTTCGTTGATGATTAAATAATTTTTAATAAATTAGATGTATCTTAACCGTGTGTGTTCTTATTTGTCAAAACTGGAACCCAAATTTCTTAAACGGTCAAGTATTTCTTTTTCTATAAATCAGATGTATTTTAACCGTGTGCATTCTTATTTGTCAAAACTAAAACCCAAATTTCTTAAATGATCAATTTTTTTAAATTAATCAGATGCGTGTGTTAAATTATCTAATGTGAGTGTTAAATTATCTAATATGAGTGTGTTAAATTATCGAATCGTGTGTGTATTCTTATTTGTAGAAAATAAAACCCAAGTTTTTTAAATGATCAAATATTTTTCTGTAAATAAGATGTATCTTAATTAGTACGCGTTCTTATTTGTCAAAACTAAAACCCAATTTTCTTAAATGCTCAATTTTTTTTATATAAATCAGATGTATTTTAACCGTGTGCATTCTTATTTGTCAAAACTAAAACCCAAGTTTCTTAAATGATATAACATTTTTAATAAATCATATGTATCTTAACCGTGTGTGTTTTCTTATTTGTCAAAACTCAAACCATAATTTCTTAAATGATCTAATATCTTTTAATAAATCAAATTATCTTAGCCATATGTGTTCTTGTTTGTCAAATCTAAAACCAACGTTTCTTAAATAACCAGAACTTTTATTAAATCATATTTTTCTTAACCGTGTGTGTGTTCTTATTTGTTGAAACTAAAATTCAAGTTTCTTAAAGGATAAAATATTTTTTTAAATAAGATTATCTTAACAGAGTGTGTTCTTATTTGTCACAACTAAAATCAAGTTTCTTAAATGCTCAATTTTTTTATAAATCGGATGCATTTTAACCGTGTGCATTCTCATTTGTTAAAAATAAAACCCAAGTTTCTTAAATAAGTATTTTAAATAGATCTGATGTATTTTAACTGTATGTATTCTTATTTCTCAAAACTAAAACTAAAGTTTCGTAACTGATAAATTATTTTCAATGAATCAGATGTCTCTTATCCATGCGTGTTCTTATTTGTCAAAACTAAAACCCAAGTTTCTTGAATGACCAAATATCTTTCATAAATCAGAAACATTTTAAACTTTTGTCTTCTTATTTGCAAAAATAAACCCAAGTTTCTTAATTGATCAAATATTTTTTAATAAATGAGATGTATCTTAACCCTGTTTTTTCTTATTTCTCAAAACTAAATCCCAAGATTCTTAAATGATCAAGATTTATAATAAAATCAGATTTATCTTAACCGTGTGTGTTCTTGTTTGTCAAAAACTAAAACCTAAGTTTTATAAATTACCAAAATTTTTTAATAAATCAGATGTATTTTAAACGTATGTCTTCTTATTTGTCAAAACTAAAACCCAAGTTTCTTAAATGATCGAATATCTTTGTAACAAATATGATGTATCATAACCGTTTGTTCTTATTTATAAAAAAAAGCCGAGTTCCTTAAACGATCAAATATCTATAATGAATCAGATGTATCTTAACTGTGTGTGTTCTTATTTGTCAAAACTAAAGCCCAAGTTTTTTAAATGATATATTTTTAATTAGATAAATTTTAAATGTGTTTCTTCGTATGTGTCAAAACTAAAACCCAAGTTTTTTAAATGATCAAGTATTTTTAAAATGTAACAAATTCAAAGCATTCATTTTTGTTTTTATGATAATATTCTATATGCTGTTATTTCAAAAAAATCTTTATGCATTACTTTGTTATGATTTCATTATTTAAGGGCACTCTTGCAAGTCGAACATTTAGACTATTTCTTAAAAATCTGGATATATAAAAAAAGGAATTTTCAGAGATATAGATACTACTAGTGTGCTTCTAAGGGGTATACTAAAAATTAAGATAGGTTAACAAGGTTTTTACCAAAGTCTGAGAGAGATAAACTGATTTTTTTCCAAAATCCACACAGATAAGCAAACACCAGCCCAGATAGACTGGCACAGAGAGTGAAAAAGAAAAAAAATGAATAGAAACATACATATTTAGAAATTCAAAATGATAAAGACAGACACTGGGACAAGAAAACATCCGCCCAGACACACAGAAACAGAGATTAAGAGACAAAAACATATGGAATTACACAGATACAGACATACAAAGAAAAACAAACGCTGGGAAAATTAAATCCGCCCAGACACACAGAAACAGAGCTAAGAGACAAAAACATATGCAATTACACAGATACAGACATACAAAGAAAAACAAACGCTGGGCTAGGAAAACACCTCATCCAGATGCACAGACATCGAGAGCTAAGAAAAACAAAACAAACAACAGATTCAGACATACGAACAGAAAAAGTCAGACACTGGGGCTAGGAAAAACTCGTCCAGACACAGAGGCACAGAGAGTGGAAAAAGCAAAAACATGTAATAAACAAAGATTCAGACATACAAATAGACAAAACAGACACTCTGACAAGCACACACCTGCCCAGACACACAGGCACTGAAGCGAAAGAGACAAAAGCAGATACAGACACAAATTTAGACATGCAAACAGACATAACAGAAACTCTGACAAGCAAACACACAACCATACACACAGGCTTCGAGAGTGAGAGAGACAAAACATACACATATTCAGACATACAAACAGAAAAATACAGACACTGTGACAAGCAAACGTAAACCCAGACACAAGGCACAAGAGAGAGAGATAAAAAACATATACAAACAAACTCATTCAGAAATACAAACAGACAAACATAGACACTGGGACATGCAAACACCCGCCCAAGACACAAAAAGAGACAAAAATACATACAAACACAAATATTCAGACATACAAACAGACAAAGACAGACACTGGGTCAAGCAAACACCTACCCAGACATAAAGGCATAGAGTAAGAGAAGTAAAAAACACACACACACACAAAGATTCAGACATAAAACTGACAAAGACGGACATTGTGACAAGCATACACCCAGCCAGACGCAGAGGCACAGTAAGTGAGAGTGACAAAAAACAAATACTACCACACATATTCAGAAATAAAAATGGACAAAGACAGAAACTGGAATAAGAAAACACCCACCCAGACACACAGGCACAGAGACAGACAAAAACACATACAAACGCACAGATTCAGACATATAAACAGAAAAAAGGGACACTTGCACAAGCAAACATCCGCCCTTAGTGTGGCACGCCAAGGTAAGTGAGCCTAGCTTGAATAAAGCTATTTGAAAAAAAGGTGGGGATTGTAGGTTAGCTGCAAGTACCTGGGTAAAAGTAGAAATTGACTGCCTATTTGTTTGTCTCTCTTACTGTGCCTGTGGGTATGAGCAGGTTTTTGCTTGTCCCAGTTTAGGTCCTTGTCGGTTTTTGTGTCTGTATCTGTGTGTTTCTATGTGATTTATCGCTCTCTCTCTGTGCCTGTGTTTCTCAGTAGATGTTTGCTTTGTCCCAGTGACGGTCTTTGTCTGTCTGAATCTGTGTGTTTGTATTCGTTTGTCTTTCTCACTCTCTGTGCCTGTGTGTCTGGGTGGGTGTTTGCTTGTTCCAGTATCTGTCATTGTCTATTCGTGTTTCTGAGCCTGTGCGTTTGTATGTTTTTGTCACTATCACTCTCCGTGCCTCTGTTTCTAGGCGGGTGTTTGCTTTTCCTAGTGTCTGTCTTTGTCTCTTTGTAGGCCTGAATCTGTGTGTTTGTTTGTGTGTTTGTATCTCTCACTCTCTGTGCCTGTGTCTCTGGGTGAGTGTTTGCTAATCCCATTGTCTGTCTTTGTTTGTTTGTATGTCTCAATCTGTGTATTTTTATGTGTTTTATCACTCTCACTCTCTGTGCCTCTGTGCCTAGACGGGTGATTGCTTGTCCCAGTGTCTATCTTTGTCTGTTTGTAAGTCTGAATCTGGGTCTTTGTATCTGTTTTTGTCTCTCTTACTCTCTGTACCTATGCATCTGGCCGGGTATTTGCTTGTCCCAGTGTCTGCCTTTGTCTGTTTGTATGTGTTTTCGTCTCTATCCCTCTCTGTGCCTGTGTGTGTCTGGGCGGGTATTTGCTTTTACCTAGTGCCTGTTTTGTTTGCTTGTATGTCTAAATCTTTGAGTTTGCATGTGCATTTATCTCTCCCACTCTCTGTGCCTGTGTGTCTGGGCGGGTGTTTGCTTGACACAGTGTCTGCCTTTGTTTGTATGTCTGAATCTATGTGTTTGTATATTGTTTTTGTTTCTCTCACTCTCTGTGCCTGTGTACTTAGGCGGGTATTTGATTGTCCCAGTGTCTGTCTTTGTCTGTTTGTATGTCTGAATCTGTCTGTTTGTATGTGTTTTTTGTTTCTCTTACTCTCTGTGCCTTTGGGTCTCGACAGGTGTTTGCTTATCCCAATGTCTGTCTTTGTCTGTTTGTATGTCTGAATTTGTGTGTTTGTATATGTTTTTGTCTCTTTCACTCTCTGTGTTTGTGTGTTTGGGCGGGTAATTGCTTGTCCCATTGTCTGTATCGCCTGTTTGTATATCTGAATCTTCGTGTTTTTGTGTGTTTGTCTCTCTCACTCTCTGTGCCTGTGTGTCCGGGTGGTTGTCTGCTTGTCCCAGTTTCTGTATTTTGTCTTTTTGTATTTCTAAATCTGTGTGATTGTATGTGTTTTTCTCTCTCTCCCACTCTGTGCCTTTGTGTCGGGGTTGGTATTTCCATCTCCCAGTGTCTGTCGTTGTCTCTTTGTATATCTGAATCTGTGTGTTTGTATTCATTGTTTTCTCTCTCTCTCTCTCTCTCTCTCTCTCTCTCTCTCTCTCTCTCTCTCTCTCTCTCTCTCGTGTTTGCATGACCCAGTGTCTTTCATTTTCTGTTTGTATGTTGATTTTGATCATACCATGTAAGCGTTTAAAAATTAAATAGAGGATTCTTGTTATATTAGGCGAGAGTTTTATAATTTAGTGAAAGAAGTTTGATAATATCAGACAGGATTTGGAAATACTTGGCTAGAGTTTTTATCTGTATCATAAGCTATTATTATACAGCACCCTTTCGAAAAAAATCACTTGACATAACCAGCTGGTAATTGCCTAAGAATTCTGAATATTAAAAATTAGGAGCCAGAATTGTACATACACACACACACACACACACACACACACACACACACACACACAATATATATATATATATATATATATATATATATATATATATATATATATATATATATATATATATATATATTCAAAATCCAACTTTATGTTGGATCTAGTTGCTATAGCTGGTTGCTAGGGCATCATAAATATATATTCAAAAGAGGTTCTCATTGAAGTATGCAAAAGAGATATACCCTTTGTAGCATAGACAATCTGGTTGCTAGGGAAGGTTCAATGACAGGATCTGGCTGGTGATCTCTCTTTTGTCTACTACTACTACTATAGTTACTTCTACTGCTACTACTACCACTATTACTGCTGCTACTACTACTTCTACTACTACTACTACTGCTACTACAACTACTACCACTACTACTACTACTACTACTACTACTACTACTACTACTACTACTACTACTACTACTACTACTACTACTGCTACTACTGCTACTACTGCTACGACAACTGTTTCGTCTACTTCTATTACTACTGCTACTACAATAAGATATCTCTCTTTTAGTATGATTATGTAAGTAGGTCAATTCTCTAGTTTAGTAGTGTCCAAATAAAGGTGTAAACTCTGTACCCATCTTTACCAAAACAATATGTATTACAATGAGTGGTTTTTTATTTGTGACGCAATCAACAAAAACATCCAAAAAATAAACCAATATACAATTACAGGGTTACGAACAAGAGTAGGACCACTATTGCCTCCATTGTTCTAAAGAGGGTATTGTCAGTTTCACTTTACAGAAAACTATATGTATTTAAAAAATTGTGCATCTTATAAATCTCAAAATTAATAAAAGGTTACAAAAATTCCAAATGATTTTCTATTCATTTGAAAGGAATTTAGAAAAAAAGAAGAAAGTATTGGTGAAAATCTACTGTGTACTAGCTCAATAAAATAAAATTTATTGCTTAAGAAACAATAATAGAAAACAGCACAATTCCTTAAAATTTGATATATTTTTTTTACTTTTCAATGCTATTATAATGAAATAAAAGAGGTTTCAAACACTTTTGTTTTCAATAAAGCACAAAAATTCTTACAAGAAAGCACTAATCAAACTTTATCAATCAAAGAAAAGAACTGAAACGGTGGTAGTCCCTATCGTTGAAAGGATGGCTTTATTTCTTTTTGAGTAACTGTTTATTTTATTTTTCATTTTAACCTGTCAAAAACTCGCAAGCATAAAATTGAGTGTTCTCAAAATTCAGTTTAAAATTAAATCGCAGTTTTTACTTTCTTACTTTAATTAATGCCGCATAATTTTTGACGTATAAAGCGTAACAACTTTGTTCCTTCAGGTGGACAGATCTGCTGCTATGAAGAGAACCGTATCAGCAGCAATATTGACCATGGTGAGAAACATCTGAAGGCTGTCCTTCTGCCTGGTCCAAAGTTCAACCTTCAGGTGTGACAAACCATGGGACGTGGGTTCAAAGTCAAATATGATTCTAGCAGGCGCTGTCAGTGACATCCGAAGGAGATGCCCAAGCCTTGTAAGAGTCCACTGGGAAATTTTTAGCTGAGAATTGAACTTGGTGAGTAAGGGCCAGGAGCCCTCCATTACAACAAATCGTTCCGTCGTACACCCTCGATCCGATAAACTTGTTTCGTCTGGTAGGCGTTTACTGGGCTCGAGATCGTGGACTTATGGGAACATGTCTAAGCCGCGTAGAGCTGGACTGAGTCCAAGGATGAACTATATATGAACATCTTCGTGGGTGTAAGAATATTGGGTGATCTCCAAATGGCATTGAGGGTTTTGACGACGGAAGAAGCTTTTGCGATTCGGCTGCCCAGTGCCGGCTTCACGGAGCCATCATTTTAAATCCTGTTTCTATGGTAGGTGAAGTTAGTAGCAACTTGAGCCTGTGTTCGATAAACTATAATGCTTTCCGTTGGCCTAGCAGGATATTCAGAGTGTCTATCAGCTGTTGTATGGAGTCGGTAACGAGCGTAAGATCGTCTCTGAAGTCGACGTTGGTCAAGACTCGATCTTCAAACTAGAGACCATAGGGAAATGGATTAATTTTTCGAGTCGTGACACGGCCTACGACACAATTAAACAATTTTAGGACGACAGCACAGCCTTGTCGCACACAGGTTTTGATGGTAAATGACCTGCTCCGCTTCCCGTTGCCTTGGATGTTACTCTTGATTTCTTCGTATAGCTTTTAAAGGATTAGACAATGTTTGGCTGGTAATCCGAGAGAGTGAACTATAAATCAGAATGATTTATGGCCGACCGAATCGAAGGCAGTCTCGAAGTCCAGAATTGCTATGCAAGCTTTTTTTTCGGATATATTTTCCACAAACTGGTGCAGTATAAGAACATGTTCAATAGCAGATTTCTTGGGCATAAGCCCGGCCTGTTGGATTTGTGTCTTTCTTTCCGAAAAATTCTTCAGCGGTCATACAAAGTCGTTGCAAAGAACTTTCCAGGCACTGAAACAAGAGTAATCCCTCTGTAGTTTGAGCATTTGTTCTTGCTTCCATTCCTTTTCCACAGAGGTTGGATGATGCCCACACGCCAGTGCTATGGAACCCATTCTTTGTACCACATTAGAGAGAAGATTATGTAGAGCCAGAGTGGCATAGCTAGCCCTGCGTTCTTACGGGGGCTCTGCTGATATTCCACATAAGTCTGCAGTTCCGTTGCTCTTCAAACACTTTGTTGCTGACTGAATTTCTGCTAGTGTGGAGGGAGTAGCTCTTTCCTCTGTTGACGGTTCTTAGATGATATTCATTTGGCATGCAATGTCCTGGTTAGTCTGCACGACAGCTTCGGTATTTAGGAAACTCGAGAAGTGGTCTCTCCATCGGTTTAGCTGGACAGTTTCTTCATTGAATCAATGGCTGTCTACGAACACTACAGGTCCAAGCGAAGGTGCATAATCCCTTGTGAGATCACGAAGATGTTTGTTAAGGTACTGAATACAAAGTCATTGCAAAAAACGTTCCAGGCACTGAAAGAAGAGTAATCCTCTGTAGTTTGAGTATATGCTCTTGCTTCCCTTCCTTTTCCACAGAGGTTGGATGATGCCCACACGCCAGTGCTGTGGAACCCATTCTGTGTACCACATTACAGAAGATTATATAGAGCCAGAGCGCCATAGCTAGCCCTGCGTTCTTGAGGGGCTCTGCTGATATTTCACATAAGCCTGAAGTTCCATTGCTCTTCAAACACTTTGTTGCTGACTTAATTTCTGCTAGCGCGAAGAGAGTAGCACTTTCCTCTGTTGACGGTTCTTAGATGATATTCACTAGGCGTGCAATGTCCTGGTTAGTCTGCACAACAGCTTCGGTATTTAAGAAACTCGAAAAGTGGTCTCTCCATTGATTTAGCCGGACGGTTTTTTCATTGAATTGACGGCCGTCTACGGACACTACAGGACCAAGCGAAGGAGCGTTATCCCTTGTCAGATCGCAAAGATGTTTGTTCAGGTTCCCGACATCACCTTACATGGTAGCTTACTCCAGATCGTTTGTCTATTCTAGAAAGAGTTTATTGTGTCTCTGAATCAGCCTGTTGTGGACCCTGTTGAGTCTTCTATATGTCGGCAAATCACCAAGAAGCTTTACCTGACACCTCGGGTCTAAGATTTCGAGTGTAACGGCCTTGATCTATGACTTGTTTGTACGGTTTTTGTCCAACAACTAGAGTTTCTGAATCAAGGACATTGCTTTTCAAGGTCAATCGTGCCTCCCTAAGTCCAAAAATGGCAAATGTGCGTCAAAAACGATTCAAAATATTAATAGCGCATATGAAGCATACATCAGGTTTGCAAAGGCGTGTTACGTCGATCTTGGGGGGTATGGAAAGGTCGAAATTATTCATCATTGTATTTTTCATTCGTAAATATAACTAAAATATTATGATGCCAGATAATACTGTTTATGAAAAAATAAATACTGAAACTAATAAATCACTTTTTAGACAATTATCTTAATTTACATCAGATTACCTGGATGATACTCTTAGAAATGCGGCAAGGACAAATCCTATAGCCAAGGTTGAGAAGGTTAATGCTTTGGGGAGTTTTTTCCTCGATATGCTAGTGCATCATAAAAAATATGATTGTCTCGCTGAACACTGAGAAAAGGTTGTCCGTCACGCAATAATGCGGACATATTTATAATTAAAACGGATAGGCTTATGAACATAATGCGGTACGAGGAGAATTTGAAAGACATAAAATGCAAAAACTACGTTACATCTAAAAAATATATAATTGATTTTTCTTTATGATATAAGTAAAGGAAAAAAAATATTAGCTTTCTTTCTTCGTAGATGAAAAACAATACAAATTAGAAAAGCATAATGTAGTAACATGCTTTTGACTACATAACTTATTACCTGTTTTGGCTGTTTTAGGTTCTTTACCAAATTCATGGTCCTCTATCTCTTTGTACCAAGTTTCAACTGGAGCATTACCAGAAAGTTGGAAATTGGGGCTGTTAGACCAAAAGCAATAAATATTTTCGCCATATTTTCTTTCGGGTCGATGCTCCATCTTATCATTTAATGAAATTTTCTTCGCCCATTCGGTTGCATACTTAGATATCTATATGAAAAACAAAACTAAAAAAAAGAAAATTACCGTAAAATATAAAACGAAAAATACTTAAACCTAAACAAAGAAAAAAAAAATACTTATGCCAAAAAGTAATTTTCCTTTGCACACAGAAAGATATTATTTCCAGTACGAGTTCTCGTCATTACCCAAAGAAAGATAATGAAGAAAGATGCCATCCGGACGAATCATCTCCCTGATAGTCCAGGAAGAGTGAGAAAAAAGGGCCTAACCCGAAACAAATTACAAGAGAAATGATTCTTTGACTACCCAACTCAGAAAAATGCGCTGATTTCAAATATACAAAGATTACCCATCTAGCTGTTTCAAAAATATATTTTTTTTTAGCTTGAGGTTGACTTTGAGGAGGGAAAATTCGTGTTTCCATGTAAAGGCGTTCAACAACAAAATCTACGTCTAGAATAGGGTGCTAGATCACCGTGATTATGAAAATCACCTTTACGTGAACGTAAAATTAAAACTATCATATAAATATTCAATCAGTTCTTTAACCCTTTCGTGAACGATAAAATCCCACAGTTCCAGAATGTAGAAATCCTTCGGGTGCTTCTAAATCGTGGAAATATGTGGAAATGATAGACATGCTTAAGAAGTTCATCCAAGCAGAGCGTAAGGAGAACTTTAGTCTTCAGCTTCAGGCAGTGAAAGCTACATTGCCGTATTTCCCAGCGTCCAGTCTCTTGATACATGCGAAGTCTGCCAGGGTCTAGTTACAAAATATGGAACAGCTGAAAACTATCAATCCCAACTTGTTTGACGATTTTCAAAACGGGAGGTATGTTATACGCAGATCCAAAAATGTTGGGTGGGTCTGTGGTCAGTGAACAGGGCCTCATGAGTTTGCTGAAAACTAATGGTGTTCTCATAAGGGGAGGCTGCATGAATTGGTTACAAAGGCTGACTTGATTACCCTTAGCACCAACTTGTAGTGTAATTAATTAATCGATAAAAACTTTTGCTAAGGTCCAGTACAAGATGAGCAAACAGCACAAAGAAATTAGAGAGTTTAGAATTGAACATGATACCCATAACACCAGCAAGCTCCTTTGCTTCTTGCTGAGAATACCCCTTTCGCAGAAGACCCGAGATTCTGAAACATTACTTATAGAATTACAGCTAATGAAAAAGACAGTGTCGACACAGTTAGATCTGTTGGACAAGAAATCATGGATAGCATGACAGTGGAAAACGTTAACACGTACACATTCAAGACAAAGTCTGTGGCCTTAACGCGTACTAATAGAGCTGCACTAGTTATTAACGTACAGTCAGTTTCCGTTGATCCAGCATTGATGTTTCAGCGGCTGTAGACAATTGTTGGAAATAGTGACGATGATTTGGAGTCATACTTTAAGTATGAATTGTTTTCATTGTCTCCGTCACTTTGAAGCAAACGGACCTCCACGATTAGCCGATAAGCCTGCCCTAACTGATGCGATGGGGCGTCTGGTTGCCGAGCAGCAGCTAAAAATTGAAGAATTCGCCAAAGATTTCAGTGACAACTATACAGCTCTCGAGGGTGGGGCAATGCTTCAGCGAATCCTTGGAGAAACAACTTATGATAGTATCTGCCAAAAGTACGTTGACTACGTTGCACGGAAATACGGGATTCAAGGGATGTCGGGGGTTTTGACGGATGCGACCAAGCACTTTTAATCAAAGACATCATCTACTTGAGACGGAAAGAGACACTATTGTATCTGCAGATCAATTTTAGCAGGAACATCGTCTGTTCTACAAAGAAAGAAGTGTTCCTTAGAAACTTCAAGAATAAGCAAGCAATCATAGCCATGACCATTGACTACCTGACCAAAGCTGGGTGTCAGGTCCAAGCGGAAGGTGAAGCTGATCTTGTCATAGTTCTAAATGCAGTTGAACTACTTTTTTTATGCCTACTGTCCTTGTAGCAAACAATCCAGATCTGCTTATACTCCTGTGTAATCATGCATACATAGGTAACCTATCGATATACTTTTACTCTGAGCCTCGAACTAGAATCTCAAAAAATAGAATTTGGGATTTAGATGCAAAAAAACTCAAACTTTGATTTGGTATATGCAGCAAAATCGTTATGCCAACGACTTCCTTGGGTGTGATTAAACTTCTCGTGTCTATGGCAGTAGGACTACAGCTTCTGATGAAAAATAACGAGTTATTAATCCGAACGGGAGAAAGAAAGAACATTTTGGTATAAGTGTCCAGGGTCAACTTCAGCCCTCAATCAATTGTGTCATCTCAAACTAATCGAGGAAGCTACATCATCTGCTTTCGTATGTGGAGTATAAAGTTCTTCCTCTTACCATTGATGCTTGCAACTGCCATTCATAACGAGTTTATTTGCAAGTTGAATCGCTGGAACTCTGGGATGAGTTCCAGAAAAAACTCGACCCTGCCCAGTTTCGTTGGATAATTCAGAATACATTATATCGCCTTATTTTTGGTGGACTCCCCACTGCCTCCGACTCGCTCCTTGCAGTTTTTCATTGTAACTGCAAAACTGACTGCTTAAATATACGATGCGCTTACAAAAGAATTAGCACGAAATGCACTTTGGCCTGTGCACCTTGTAAGGGAACAAGTTGTGCTAACTGTGTCACAATATAATTTCTCAGAGTTAATGATGTGGAAGAAACTGAAGATCTATGAATATCGAATTTTTTTCTTTTTTTATCACATTTGTTTACTACATAACTGAAAAAGTCGAAAATGTTTCAATTGTTAGTTAAACCATCGAAATGGGTGATGGTTGTCATTCTACATTTTAAGACCAGTTTCTTTCAGATTAAGAGTAGTTTAACACTGATGGAATATTCTAAAAAAGTTTGATTTTACATTGAAATAATCATGATATCCATAATTACTGTGCTCTAGTACCCTATTCTTGACATCAATTTTGTTGTTGTACGCCTTTATATGGAAACATGAATTTCACCCCCTTAAAATCAAACTCAATCTAAAAAACCTAACTTTTAGTTTTAAGTTCAAATAAAAGTAGCTTTCATAATCACCGGGATCTAGTTACCTATTCTAAACATCAATTTTTTCGCTGTACGCTTTTATATGGAAACAGAAATTTCAACTCTTCAAAATCAGCCTCAACCTAAAAAAAAATAATTTTTAGTTTAACGTTCATATAAAGGTTATTTCCATAATCACTGTGATCTAATACCCTATACTAGAAATAAATTTTGTTCTTGTACGCCTATATATGGAAACATGAATTCCCCCCCCCTCCCCCCCCCCCCCCAAAAAAAAGTCCATGTCGACCTTAAAGAAGCATTGTTGTGAAATAGCTAGATTAGCAAACTTTGCATATCTGAAATGAACGCATTTTTCTGAGTCGGAGAAATTAAAGAATCATATCTCTTGCAATTCGTTTTGGATCAAACCATTCACTTCATGGGCTAATAAAACGCGTTACATGATTCGACAGGGTACAGGACCTGGAGGTTCTCCAGTCCTCTTGATTACTTCACCTGTCTGAGCAGCTCAGGTCTCGCTAACTTTGCTAGTATAAGCATCAACCTTGACTGCCCAGTAAGGGAAATTTTCTCCAGACAGTGAAATTAAATTTGGTGAACTTTTCGGCCCTAATTCCAAGGGCCTTCCTCAGCACAGCACCAACAAATATATATATATATATATATATATATATATATATATATATATATATATATATATATATACTAGCTGTTGGGGTGGCGCTTTGCGCCACCCCAACACCTAGTTGGTGGGGCGCTTCGCGCCCCCCCAAGCCTCCCCGCGCGCGTAAGTCGTTACGCTCCATATTAGTTACGCGCCATTGTAGCTGTGTCCCTGTGTCCCACCTGTGAATAGAGATAGATATAAATATATTTTTTTAACTACGTAAAACATGCGAATATACAACATTCTTCGCTGTCCCATTGTCTTTGCATGTAAATAGCATTTATATTCCCTGTGTCCCGGTCGTCATTTGTGTCCTGGTGTCCCAGTTTGTATTTTCTCTTTGAGTGTCCCGGTCGTCATTTATATTCCCTGTGTCCCAGTGTCCCGGTCGTCATTTGTGTCCTGGTGTCCCGGTCTGTAATTTCTATTCAAACAATCCCTGTGTCTCAGTCGTCAATTATATATCCCGCCTGTGCCCCCGGCGTCCCCGTTGTAGTTGTGTCCCTGCGTCCCGGTTGTCATTTATGTTCCCGGTCGTGATTTGTGTCCGGGTGTCCCAGTCTGTAATTTTTCTTTGAGGTTCCTGGTCGTCATTTATATTCCCTCTGTGTCGGTCTTTGATATGTTTTGACTCTCGCTTTCCAGGCGGATTTTCATCTAACTGCGCGGTTTTGCGTTCTTTAGCCGCAAGCTTGTTTTCTTGCTGTTCTTGTGATTCCTCGGCACACTTTCTTTTCTTACTTTCTCTATCAGCTGCAAGCCTGTTTTCTTGCTGTTCTTGTGATTCCTCATTACGCTTTCTTTTCTTACTTTCTCTATCAGCAGCAAGTTTTTTGGCATAGACTTTTTGAGCAGCTTCCTCGGCTGTTGCCATTGTAGGTTCTTCAGTCATTTTACAATTAAACACTTTTCCGTGAACGCATGTCTTAAATACCATTAATGACGTCACCGTCAAAGCAAAAATGACGACAACTAATTTCATGACGTCAGCCGACACAGAAACATGACGTCACCTGATCCACAGATCCACAGACAGACAACTTATTTTTATATAGATATATATATATATATATATATATATAACTTAAATTAAAATACCAACTTTAAAACTAAAATTGTTTTTAAAACTTTTAAATCAGCTCTAGCATCATTAATTCAAAGAAATTCAACCGGGACTGATAAATTGCCCGCTGAAACACCAAGCTCAACTCATATTTGATTTTGACCATAACCACAAACAGCTCAAGACCCTCTAGCGGGAGACTATGCAAAAGATCGATGGGCGTCATTCTCAGTCACCCAGTACCAGAAGAATCGACCCCTATGAACTTGCAGCCCCCGCCCACAACAAACCACTCTCAGCACGACTAACGGCACCGAACTCCTGCTCCTTCTACACTGGTGACACTGCCAAGTAAGATTTTTAAGCAATTGAGTAACAGTAAAAAATATAATCATTGAGGGAAAAAAGAATAGATATTAGACACAAACTTACCGCCTCGTCAATTTCTACCTCTGGTACGTTATGGTTTCTCCTGTACTTGTTATGGGCTTCTAAACACTCGGTGACAAAACGCTGTGTTGTAAAAGACTTGTTAGGTTCTTCCAGGACCAATTTAGTTTCTTTGACCTCTTCTCCATTACTTTTTTCATTTACATTATTTTCAAACTTAGATTTTTTCTTTTTCTTTGATGGTTTTGTGACTGGTTTAGGTGAAGCAATAGCCGGCTTCTTCTTTGAGGGTCTAGGAAAGTGTTTCTATATAAGCAAGGTCTTTCGTATGTCAGAGTTCAATTTTTCAACACATATATAAATAAAGCATAATATTGAGCTATTTCCTCAACAAAATTTTAATGAAATATATATATAATATATATATATATATATATATATATATATATATATATATATATATATATATATATATATATATATATATATATATATATATATATATATATATATATATATATATATATATATATATATATATATATATGTATATATATATATATATATATATATATATATATATATATATATATATATATATATATATATATATATATATATATATATGTATATATATATATATATATATATATATATATATATATATATATATATATATATATATATATATATATATATATATATATATATATATATATTGGTTGTTCTACATTTGCTTTTTTTTCATAGGCATATATTTTGGGGGTGATACCTAACACGGGGATACCATATGTATTTTATGGTAGGCACACCACTTGACTGGGTAGAGAATTTAAAGTGCCGAAACCCTATAGGCCAGTGTGTATTCTCCTGATGAGCCCTTGTGTTGGGTTGTTACCTCTGAATTATTTGTCTATATTGTTTTTATTGTTTGGTAAATGACGACTTATACTTATTGACGACATGACTGCCTGTCCATGGATTATTCTTTATGGTTGATTGTGTATGACTATGCTGCTTGACCTGTGTGATTGTATGGATGAGTAGGGTTAAAGCCTCATTCAACTGCTGGTCTATATTAATCACTAATGTAGGAAAACAGTCTTCCTTTTCTCCTTCTGTCTTCCTTTTTTTTGTTTTTTTTTTAAATATGTTTGTGCTGTTGCATTGGTGATTTCTCTTTTCGTTTTATATATATATATATATATATATATATATATATATATATATATATATATATATATATATATATATATATATATATGTATATATATAGTTCTAAGTTCTAATGAAAATAATAATTTAAAACGGAATTTCACTTCAAAAAGATATGCTAGATGCAGTTTTGAGGAGGATGTATCTTGATTAGTTGAATTAAAAGATTAATCCTCAGTCTTGTCCTATGCATAGTTCAAGATTAAGATATTTTTTTTTCTTTAACGAGAAGAGAGCTTTGATCAGCTCCTTTTGGTATTATCTCCTTATAATATAACTTATCAAGTCTGTTTAAAGGATTGTACAATCCCAGACTAGACTACTTATAAAATACTACAACTAATACTAATAACTAACCGCAGCACCAAGCCACCTGAGGCCAACACAGCTAAGCACGCACCTCCTCCAACCCAATCTATTCAAGGCCTCTCCCTTTACACTTTCCCAGGAAATTTCTATTTCCTTTAAATATTCATTTATGACATCCTCCCGCCCCAGACGAGTACGATCTGCTTTCCGTTTAGTCCCAGACGGATGGCCAAAAATGACAATCTTCGGCAACATGTCATCCTTCATCCGTAGAACGTGGCCTAACCATCTCAACCTTTCATTCATTATAGCCCAAGAAAGCGGGATTGAACCACATTTTTCGTACAGCCTACTCTTAGAAATACGGTCAGTCAGCCGGGTACCCATAACAATCCGTAGGTGATTTCTCCGGAAAACATCTATTAAATTTTCATCCGCTTTTCGGAGCATCCATGCTTCAGAGCCATATTTGACCACTGTCATCACTGTAGCTTCCAATATGCTAATCTTGCTTTGCAGACTTATAAAATAGAGACAACCAATACTAATTTCCCTGTCATTCTCATGCGCGAATTTCCATTTTTCCCTATAAAAACCTCCCTTGTATATTAGCTATTAAATTTGTCAATTAACTCTTCCTCTTTTCTTTTCTTTTATTTTATTGTTGTTTGCCACTTACCGCAAAAAGATTAGTTAATTAGCTCATTGTAATATTATTTTTATAGTCTATTTTTATTTTGCCTTTGAATTTTGTATTGATCATCCCATGTATGACACATTTAGTTTGCAACTAGTTCTTCAGGGCATTTATTATGTTTCCGTTTCGATTTTCTTTACTAAGAATTTCACACGTCTCTATTAGAGCTTTTGATTAAATTTTGAAAACGAATATAAGTCCATCTCTTTTTCACTTTAATGGCAGCCTTCCTTCATGTTTTAAGACCAAACTAGCAGTAAACAGTTTAAGAGTATAAAAAAACAGCAATAAGGACAGAAATCTGACCTGACGCACCTACTTCCTCGTAAATATCATTGAGCCCCCGGTTATAAACTTGCATTTTTTAACGTATTTTTCAGACAGTTCGTGGTAACTAACTGTCAGCAAGGAGTGACTTGGGCCGACAGTAACAGAAACTTTAGAAGAGAAACTTTGATATTAATTAATTCATCAAGAGAATAGAATTTTGTGCTAGTTTCAAATATAAAAACTTCACTAAGTTGAGTATTATCCGTCAATAAATACGAGCCTGAAAAAATTACCTGATTTTCAAAATAAGGAGGGGGATACTCTTGATAGGCAGGCAATCTTAATAAAAATCATACAATTAGACTCATTATATCGTAGCACTCTGCTATAAAGGTTTCTAGCTTATGTCAACAAAAATGTGAAATTTCGTTTTCTCAGAAGAAGGATCGCGGATATGTGTTATTTGTTGGTTCTTTTTTTCCCAGGGGTGAATGTATCGAACTGATAGACCTAAAAGACCGAGATGGAGGGTTTATTCGAACGGAAATTAAAAGTTTTAGTTATTTTTAAGTCAGCCTTTTTTGTACCTTGGGAAAAAGGCGTTTTATTCCATTTTGGCGTTTTCTTTCCATTTCTTCCATTTAAATTTTTTCAATAAAACAAGCTTTTCAAAGAAAAGTCAAGAGCTCTATTAACCCAAAAATGAGCAATAATAAAGTCAAATAATCTTCCAAGCGTAAAACTACCATAAATCATTATCAATAAATGAATAAACGTCAACAGAAATTATAATAAATAGCCGAGACAATTTCAAAACGAGCAAAAATTAACAAGAGTACGACTGAAAACCCCCATGCCTTCTCAAGACTAAAAAATTATTTTGCACTTAGCTGAATAAAAAACAAACAAAAAAAATATGACCATCAATTGTCAGTTTAACTGACATATACTGATATTTATTCCTTAAAGTTTTGAAAAATTTGTATTTATGAAAGTAATAAAAGTGAAAACATTCAAAATTGATTTTGTTTGCATTTTATACTCGGGTCTTGAGAAGGCATGGGGGTTATCAGCCCTATTCATGTTAATTTTCATTCTTTTTTAATATGACTTGGATATTTGTTGTAATTGTGGTTCGTTTTGAGTTTCATTTATTTATTTATTGTGATTTATGAGTAGTGTAGCATTAATAGACACAGAAATCACACCCTTATTTGGGCCTAAAGAACCTAGATCTGAATGACCTACTTGCACATTAGCATGTCCAGACAGGTTTCCAACGCTTATATAATTTGTATAACCAGTTAACCTAGTAACTAGATCCGGTGAATGACCTACATATTCCTAATTCCTGTCCCGGCACGCTTCATTTGATTTACAACAAAGTAAATCGTTTCATTTGATTTCAAAATGGACAAATAGAATTTATGATACAGTATAGAACTTTACTTTAATCTATGTTATACGCATAGTATAGCCACTTGTGTCGTCATATTCATGGGAATGAGTGCTTCTATCAGCACTTATTTTAGAGGAAATGTCCCTACCTCCAAAGGGCCCAGTGCCCCTCCTTAAAATTTTACCCCCCCCCCCAACAAAAAAAACAACAAGAAAGACAAATTTTTAATGTCAAACGAAAAATAAATACAAATTAAAAAATAAAAAATAACAAGAAATAAAAACAAATTTAAAAGTAAAAATAACGGAAAATAAGAGCAAGCTTAAGAGTGAAAAAACCGAAAAATGAAACAATTTAAAAATACAAAAATAGCAAAAATAAAAGCAAATTTAAAATAGGAGAAAAACAACGAAAAATAAAACTAATTTAAAATGCAAAAAAATAACAAAAAATAAAAACAAATTTAAAAATGAAAACAAAAAAGCACACTAAGACAGACACAGAAAATCAAACAGTAGCTCATAGATACAGGCACAGAGAAAGAGAGAGAGAGTGAAAAAAAAATCAAAAAAACACTTTAAGTCAGACACACAAACACACAAAGAGAGAGAGAAAAAAAACAAACAGAGACGCGAAGAGTGATAGAGAGAGAAAAACAGACAAAATACAGATTCAAACGCAAAAACACACAAAGACAGACAGAGAAACAAGACACGCAAAGAGAGAGAGAGAGAAAGAGAGAGAGAGAGAGAGAGAGAGAGAGCTGTTTGATTATTTCTCTCTCTCTGTATTGGTATGTCTGGTCGGATGTTTGCTTGTTTCTAAGTCTATCTTTGTGTGTTTGTATTTCTAATTCTGTATGTTTGTATATGCTTTTCTCTCTCTCTCTCTCTCTCCCTCTCTCTCTGTGCCCGTGTGTCTAAGCGGGATATTAGCTTGTTTCTGTCTGTCCCCTTTCCCCTGTCTGTTTTTGTGCGTTTGGGTGTCTTAATATTTTGTTTGTATGTGTTTTTTGTCTCTCTCGCTTTCTGTGCCTTTGTGTCTGAACGGGTGTTTACTTGTTTCTCTTTGTGACTTTGTGTCTGACTATGTGTGTCTGTATGTATTTGTATCTCTCTTTCTCAATGCCTGTGTGTCTGAGTGGATATTTTTTATCCCCATGTTTGTCTTTTTGTTTTTGTGTGTCTGACTCTGTGTGTTTTTATGTAATTTACCTCTTACCCTCTCTGTGCCTGGGTGACTTAGCAGATTTTTGCATGCTTCTGTGTCTGTCATTGTGTATTTGTATATCTGACTCTGTTTGCTTATATGTGTCTTTTTTCTCTATTTCTTTATGCCTGTATGTCAGAGCAGATTTTTGCTTGTCCCCATGTTGGTCTTTGGGC
Organism: Artemia franciscana; assembly: GCF_032884065.1. NCBI lineage: Eukaryota > Metazoa > Arthropoda > Branchiopoda > Anostraca > Artemiidae > Artemia > Artemia franciscana. The sequence continues at coordinate 17,663,484 of NC_088876.1, forward strand.
TTTTGTGTGTCTGAGGGAAAGCAAATGGACCTTTTCTCTCGCTGTAAGTCCAAGTATAGTTAAAAAAAACTTATAAAAGTTAAATCTGATCATGTGTTGCAAATCTTGTTTTACTATTAAAGAGATATTTCCGGTGCATGGCAAGAGCTTTAGAACACTTAAATAGTTCTTAGTAAATATTATAAGTACTTTTTTTATTGATCCAATTCCTTTCTTTCCAATATAATGTTTTTCCGCTATTTGAAGCTCGTAAAACAAACAACAAAACACAAGGAATGTGGTTGATCTTAATACTTCAGCATGCACTTACATTGGTGGTAGGACATTTTCTTCGTATTCTCCAAGAAAGTTTCCAGTAGGGTGATAGTTACAGACTATGAAGAACTTTCCTTCTACAGATTTCGAGAAGCCTACTCCAAGGAGCTTCGTTTCTTTCCAAACTAGTTGAGTAAAATGTCCTGGAAGGAAAGCCATATGAAGTCCAAATAGTTAAGAAACACCACCACTTTATTAAATTTAGTTTTTTTATATGACTGTTTAAATCCCTCTTAGAAGAATATAAAGACAGTCCAATGTTACTAAGTAGCATTATTAGTCGTTCCAGTGTGTGTAGGCAGAGGTTTTACGTAGGAAGAATGAGTGAATGAATACCCCTCAATAATTTTTTGGTAAGGGATAAACGAAATGAGTTATGCGTGAAAAATCAGGGCATTATAAGCTTACTATCTGAAGCGATTTGAATTCAATAAATGAGAAGAACAAAATTAACAAGACGACAAAATGAACGAAAGAAAGTGAAAATACTAACAAGAAAACCAGTGAAATCTCGTTCTCAATTGGTAAGTCCAATTTCTTATCAGGTAAAAGGATATATAATACGAAATTGGATGTAAAATTAGTCAAAATAGAAGAAAATAATGACACATTATCTGCCGCAGTTTTGATAATTTAAGTAATTACAGTGGAATCGCCAACTAGAAACCACAAGTGATTCCATGAAAACCCTGAGATTAGGTAGTAACCCCTTGTCAGTAGCAACGCTTTGCTGGCATCTGGCTGGGAATTGTGGTCAAAAGTATATTTTTGCCCAGAGAGGATCAAAATACTAAGGAATTCAAAATACTAATTAATTTGTAACAGTCTAAAACCCTTAACTAGAGGTTTTGAGCCATCATATGATGATAAACAAGGGAAGATACTTTTTTGTATTGTTAGGTACATCCCCTCATTTACTTATTAATTTAAAAAGACCCATTTCACAAAATAAGTTTTTCAAAGAAAAATAAAAAGCTCCAATAAACTAAAAATGAGCAGTAACAAAATCAAATAGTCTTCCAAGCGTAAAACTACCACGAATCACAATCAAGAAATGAATGAAAGCCAAAACAAACAGAAATCACGATAATTAACCGAGCCAAACTTAAAACGCCCAAACATTAACATGAGTAGTGCTGACAACCCCCATACCTTCTCAAGACTAAAAAAAAATGTGCACTTTACTGAAAACAAAATATATATTATGTGTCTGTTTTGGGTTTCATTTATTTATTGGTGGTGATTTGTTGTAGATTTACGCTTTGAAGATTATTTGACTTATATTTCTGTTCATTTTTGGTTTAATGCAGTTCTTTATTTTTTATAAGAAATTTGTTTCGCGGAAAAAATGTTTTTTTTTATTAACATAGTCTTTATTATGGAAAAAAAACATGGTATGTCTTTACGGTTTCTTCCATAAGAATCCATAGTTTGGCCTGCTATTTTTAGGTTGGAGAAAATTTTCCACCAATTTTTAATCCTGACAAAAATTGTATCGTTTTATTTAATTCTATACCTCCACAAGTTGACATGAAAAATAAAGCAAAAGTAAACATTCCCTATGAAGTACAATGAACAAAATTGCTGTCATCAGATTAGCGGGATAGGGATTTGTTGAAAGAAGGTCTGCTGTGGAATCCAGAGTTATGGCTGTCATTAAAAGCAGGAAATTCGTTTAAAAGTAGGGATTGGGTTCCGTTTAAAACCAGTGAGGGGATACTACTGGTGAAAGAGTCGAGGAGATACTTATAAACTTGTATTTTATTTTCTGCGGACTACTTATAAAAACTTCTGCTCATTCATTTTGTGTTTCATTTTGTGTTTTCAGTAAAGTACTAGTTTTGTGAATTCTATGGAAATTGGCAAATATCCTGTTACTTGTTTTTGCTATTTTTGTTGTTTCTTCGAGTCGGTGGCACTAATTTGTAAATATCAAGTTACGCTTTGCTCATTACTTCAGAAATGAAATGTTTGTACTGAATGAAAACTTGGGCTGTTTTAATTTGAGCTTAAGCTACATTTTGACATTCATTCTGAAATTAGCTAACTTTTGCATAAAATCAAGACGTAACCCTTATATTACTCACTTTTGTTTGAGACCTCGAAGGAGTAAGTAAAATTTTTACTTCCATTTCTATATTTCCCCACTTCCTTAAAGAATAGGGATTTTCCACAAAAACGATTTGCAGAGATTACTGTGAATTAGATAGAGAATTTGTACCTATATTCGTTTCATATAGCCTAGATCTATGCCTTTTTCTGACAAAATTGAGGTAAATTTTCTCCTAGTTAAAATTACTTGTCATTAGTTTTGCCCATTATTCTTGGTCCTACTAAGAAAAAATCCAAAAAACTTATAATAATTTTTGTCCTTGGAAAATTTTATTTCCGCTTTTCTCCCAATTTGGAATTTCGGAGCATACAAAATCTTGGGTATTAAGAAGTTAAATATTTCTATCATCCTAAATATTTGAAAGTGTTTTTAGGAGTATTTCATCCAACAATTGGATGTATTTATTTCGGACTGGTAAAGAGGTACAACTTTAGAATTGATTGCAAGCTGGGTAAACCATGTGGCTATATATATGTGTTACATATGGCTACAAAAACTTAATATTTGTAGCGATTTTCTAAAGAAAGGCTATCTTGTGAACTGAAAAATTTTATTGGTCACTGGTAGATTATCGAATCGAATTTAAACAATTAATACCAATTAAAATCATAGTTGCAATTCCTGACTCAGCTTTTAATTTTATCACTTTAAAGTTTTTTTTTTCAAAAATTGTTTTTCAATTTTGGGTTACCATGGGCCGTAGTTTTTTTCTTTTTTGGGTTACAGCTATCGCTGCAGCTATGATAATAGTGGAAACATACTTTCAGATAGGGTATCATTCAAGGGCTGTGCATTAAATTCTCTAGCATATAGTATTGTGAAAGATTCTACTGGCTAGAGCAAAATTACAATAATTGGCCTGGGTAAATATTTGCATTCAATTTTAGTGAGGTAACAGCATGATGCTTGTATGGACAAATATCATCTAGAAAAAATTACCTGCAGATGAATCAGCTGGCTCTTGTCCAAAATTATATTTTTCAATTTCTGAATACCAGGCAGCAACTGGCTCTTTTCCTGTTACAACTCGAGATGACTCTGTAGTCCATATGCTAAACAAGTTCTCTCCGTATATGCAGTTTTGTCGATGCATCATCTGACCATCATGACTGAGCTTCTCAGCCCACTCCTGTGCGTATTTACAAAGCTGAGATGTAAAATTATATATTAGAATCGACGAAGGACGTCTGTATTCTTTTGTTTTTTTTTACTAGCTAATGAGCTTTTGAGCAACAAATTAAAGCAAAACCTTTCAGTGCTACTATATGCTGCAATATACAATGAAAAATGTCAACTATAAATTACGGTAACTATTTTTTTAATGAACTTCTGAAAGTGTTGGGTTTTACATAATTTTGTGGCTATTAGTGACTTTTTAAGCTTGTCTCCTTGAGAAGTAAAATTTGGAGTGCAATTAATTTTCGACAAGATATACTCTATAGGTTCTAGTATCGCTTCCTTACTTTTCTTGGAATTCCGTTTTTTTTTAAAGTTAGTACCATAAAAGATCACATCAACTTGGTAAGTTTTACCCCTATCTTGAACGAGTAGATTGACTAACTGTGATTTTCTAAGATGTACAAGAAGCCTCCTTTAGCTTATTCTCAAAGCCCATTTTGTACCCTTCATAGGATTCTGAAATAGGAAGAAGAGAGGGGCTGCAAGAATAGACAACCTTCTATGTCTACCTTGTCTCTTGATTTATTCCTAAGAACATTAGAATGTCTTAAAATACAATAAAAGATTAGCAAGATTCACCAATCATAAAGGAAATCAAGAAACATGCAGTAGCTTTAGAGATTTTTGAACAGCATATAGCACATTAAGCTATTACAAGCAAACGAATTACCAGAGAATACAGATATCACCCGTCAGTCCTTTTTGCCCACATCCTGCAGTAATCATTACCATCCAGGAGAAACGTATTATACTTTTCCTATTGGAACATTGTCAAAAAATGACATGGTCATATTCACCCACAGATGTATTATAGTCATACATACAGGAGGAAAAGTGTGAAATTCACTGGTATCACGGGATCACTGTTCAACATGTAAGCCATCTATTACATATTTTTACTTATGCTGTTCCTTGAACTGAAACATACAAGCTGAATTGGTTTACTATAATTTTAAAGAAGACCTGCTGAAAGCCTGAAAGGTTTGTCTGATATTTTTTTATTGCAAACAGGATTACTTGAGCACTGCTGCTAAAAAAGAAAAGAAAATACTTATATATATATATATATATATATATATATATATATATATATATATATATATATATATATATATATATATATATATATATATATAACTCACTTCAGCACCGAGCAGCCTAAGGCCAACACAACTAGGCACGCTCCTACTCCATCCAAATCCTTTCAAAGTCTCCCTCTTTACTCCCTCCCAAAAAAGCTCATATTTCCTTTAAATCTTTCCCTACGAAATCCTCCCACCCCATTCGGGAATAATTTATTTTTCGTTTAGCCCTAGGGGGTTGGCCAGCAAGAGCAGTCTGTGGAAATCTATCTTCTTTTATTCGCAGGATGTATCCTAGCCATCTCATTCTTTTTTTATATAGCCCTTGAAAGCGGGATTGAGCCACATGCTTCCCACAGCCTACTTTTTGAGATGAGATCAGTCAGTCAGGTACCCAAACCAGTTGATTGGCAATTTTTCTCGAAAACATCTAGCAAATTCTCTTCCATTTTCAGAGCATCCACGCTTCAGGACCATACTTCACCGCTTTCGTCACTGTAGCTCCCATTAAACTAGCCCTGGCTCACAAATATATCTTCCTATTCTTCCAAACTTTTTTCAACATTGAAAAAAACACCCTGGGCCTTTACTATTCTATTTTTAACATGTTTGGTGGATCCACCGTCTTTACTGATAATACTATTTATGTATGTGATGCTATTCATTTGATTCATCTTCTCGTTACCAAACCTGACTTCTTCACCTTCCCTTACTCCTAGTTTTAGCGACTTCTAATGACTTTGTGACAATTATTGTATTCTTGATATAAATTTTCAAACCTATTCTTGCACCCTGAACTCACAAAATATCTAAAAGTTCATTCATCATAATGATATTTATATCTAGGATGCTTAGATCATTCTTTAAAATGAGCCTCTTCCAATGATTATTCAACTACCCCATCCATAAAGAACTTTTTACACCCCCAAGGCATAACTTACAACCCCTGTCCCCTGGTTCTGGGGGGTCAACCCTGGAGGCCTTGTTATATGATCTTTGGAATATTTTTAAACAAAACGGCTATCTCAAAATTTTGATATGATACATTCGGGGAAAAGAGGGCGAGAGAATGTTGTCGGGGAGAGGGGGGGGAGTTACCCTCCGATAACTTTCGAGTCTAAAAAGAAAACTAGAACTTTGAACTTTCAATCAAATGATCCTCCTTTGAAATCTCTACGACCTCCCTTTCATAAGAACCTTATATGCCCCTGGAGCACAACTTACAACCCTTGCGACCAGGGTCTGTGGGCTTGTTTCAACCCTGGATGCATCGTTATGTGGTTTTCAGAATACTTTTATATTCATTGATATATTCTTTTTCGACTACTTCGAACAAAACGGCTATCTCAAAATTTTGATCAGATACATTTGGAAAAAAGGGCATGGGGGGTTAGTTTCACTTCAGCTACTTTTGGCACTTAAAAAGGGCACTCGAACTTTCGATTTCCAATAGAATTAGAACCCTATGAAGTTTATATGACCACTTTTCCATAGAAACCTTGCATTTCTGCAATTTAGCACAACTTATAGTCCTTGCCCTGAGAGCTGTGGGGGATTGACATCTTCAAAGACGTAATTTCTGGCCTTCTCAACTATGCTGGACAAAATGGCCATCTCAAAATTTTATGTGCTAATTTTTTAGAAATGATGGGCGTAAGGGAAGGGAGTAGGTGGTCCTTCAATCACTTTTGACTCTTAATAAGGACCCTAAAACTTTATATTTCCAATCGAATGAGCTCCTTACGAGGTTTCTACAACATATTTTATTTCCCTGGTAAGAAAAAAAATTAAAAAAATTAATAAATAGATAAGTATTACATTGTGCCTAAATCGTTTTTTACTTAGGAAGCTCTATTGCACACCCTTTGCCATTCTTTCAGCTTTACACGTAGTTGCAAATTGATGTAGTAGTTGGAGTAGTTTAGTAGCAGTTGTAGTAGTAGTAATAGCAATAAAAGTAGAAGTGACAGCTGTGTTAGTAGTGGCATATTCATATTACCCTTTGTTCAATTGACTTTCCCCCTTAAGCACTCTCTGAAAGTTCCCACTTAATAACCAAAGTCATTCTTCAGATACACCCTTTGACAATCTGCATGTGCATAGTGTGTTTTGATTTAGTTGAAATTCACCTCTATATTTGTTCAAATGCGTAGTCTCAATAATACTAGGATTATAGTAGTTACTGTGTCGTTTTATTATTAGTAGCGTTGATTTAGATCAAACTCTCCTTCAATGTTTCCTCAGATGTTCGTTTCAATATCCTCCACCTTGGTAGTACTCATTACAGAAGCAGTAGTTTCAGTGGTAGTAGTGGCAGTAGCAGTAGTAGTAGTGGTAACAGTAGCATTAGTGGCAGTTGGTAGCAGTAGTAGTGTGCAAATATTGCCTTTTATAATTAATCACCTCCTATATCATTGCCTGAAGGTTGCAAATTAATAATTTCATTGCTGAGTTGCCGTCATTGCCGTCATTTCCAAGTTACGCCGTTTTTACAATCCGTATGCACATAACGTGTTTTAATTTAGTTCAACACTTACTTGATATTCTCTGCAGGGCTCACCTGAATTTCCTTAGTCTTTTTGAAAGTAAAGGTCAAACATGTCCATCTTTCTCAATGGCATTTATTATATTTAAATAATGCATAACTTTACTAACTTAAAGCTCTTTAACTGTGGGCTGTGTGTGTGTGTGGGGGGGGGGGGAGTGACATCCCCAAAGACATAATGACTTGACCTTTCAATGATGCTGAACAAAATAACTATCTCAAAATTTTTATTGGATGTGATTTAGGAAATGATGGGCGTGGGGGAGGGGGAGGGGGGCCGTCCTCCAGCCACTTTTGACTCTCAATATAGGCACTAAAACTTCCAATTTCTAATTAAATGACCCCCTACGAAGTTTTACGACAACCCATTCTATAAAATTCTTAAATGCCCCTGGGGCATAACTTACAACCTTTGCCCCTGGGCTCTGGGGGGTTGTGTCAACCCTGGAGGCACTGTTATATGATATTTGAACTATTTTGAACAAATTGGCTACCTAAAGTTCAGTTAGATGCATTTGGGGGAAGTGGGCATCGGGGGTGGGCGCTATTTGCCCTCCTATCACTTTTTATCACTATTACTATTGACTAAAATTTATAACTTTGTATCACTATTGACTAAAAAAAGAGAACTAGAACTTTTCATTTCCAATCAAATGAGCCTCATCTAAAATCTATAGGACCACCCCTTCCACAAAAAACCGGGGCAAAGCCTACAACCCTCGCCTCCAGGTTATGGTGGTCGTATCAACCCCGAAGCCCTTCCCATGTGATATTTGAACTATTTTTAACAAAATGGCAATCTCAAAATTTCTATCAGATACAATTAACGAAAAGAGCAAAAGAGGGGGGGCGGCTAAGTGCCTTTTAATAACTTTGACTCTTAAAAAGAGCACTAGAACTTCTGCACCCCAATGGAACCAGCCAACTTCGAAGTTTTAATGACCACTCTTTCCATAAAAGCCTTATATATTAATAATGAACAACTATTCTAACTTTTAGCCCTTGCCCTGAGGGCTGGGGGGTTGACATCTCCAAAAATTAATAACTGTATCTTTTAGCTGTTAAATAAAACGGCTGTCTCAAAATTTTCATTGGACATGTTTGGGGAAATGATGGGCGTGAGGGGATGGTAGACCTCCAATCACTTTTGACTCTTAAAAGAAGCACTCGAACTTTTTATATTCTTTCGAAGCTTCTACTACAACTGCTTCGATACAAACCACCTTGGTGAAAAACAATAAACAATATATTGTGTCCACGGCGCTCTTTATTTAGAAAGCGCTGTTGTGCTGCCTTTGATTCTAATTGGAAGTGGAGTCAAATTGTATAGTAGGAGTTTCCCCAGAATGCCCAGAGGATATTTTTGGCTACCTTGGCATGTAGCGTTTTTGTCTCGTCAAATTCAGAGTATTGCAAGACTATTGTATTCCGGTATTTAACCCTTTTTTGTAGATTTTACTTTATTTTTTAGTGTATCCATTTTCTTAAATTTTATCATGGAAAATCTAGAGGAATCCTCACTCAGATGGTCTTCAACAACTCTCAGGCATATATTTTCTGCAGTTAGTAGTACCTCTGCTACTGCTAAAACCCCTAATATTGTTGTTTGATCCTCCTTTGATAGTATTATGAATAGTACTGTGAATCTGCCAAATACGAAAAAATCCATTTGTGAAAAAATGGTACTTCTTAAGGTTTTGTATTAGTTTTAAGGTTTAATCATTGCCCAGAAGAACTTATTTTCGGGCATATTTGTAGTTCCTGGGTTGAAAATAAGTAAAATTACATTGTCCATCCGACATGCACACTAATAGCAACTTTATTACAGAAGGTTCTTCAGTTTAACACCCCTCCTCATCCCCCTGTCACTCAAAACAAATAAGACTTTGGCTCTTTTTCAAGTCTTGAATTCTGGACAGTCAATAAAGAGAACAGGTATTATGTTATTAGTTTCAGAACCACTGACAGAGGTGAATATTACTGGGTAGAAAGGAGGGGGAGTTTGAAAAAGAGGATTATGAGGCCATGATGTGGAACACATTTCAAATTGCGTAGAGGTTTTAATTTCATGGAGATTGACTGGAAGTGAAAAGTCCCCATCCCTAGGTTAGACTTCCAAGCTATATTTCTACTGACAAAGATTAAGAAAACTAATACTAAAAACGAGGAAATAAACAGGATTTTATGGTCTCAGAATTTCTTTTAGGCACTTGCTTTAATTATTCTTACTCTATTGAACCGCCCCGGAATTTTAACTTTCTACGGTTAGATTGTAACTTTTTATTGTTTTTTCTTTTATAGTAGTGTGCTTTCTATTTTTAGAAATAAACTAAAATATAAAAACACGGTGCAAATTAATACGGAAGAGATTGAAAATAGTTAAAGGGCTCGGTCAATCTGATAGTCATTTAGTATTACACCCTGTGTTAATCGCTTGTATACTTCCTTGTGCGTAGTCATGGGTGACAGCTTCTTGGAGACCGCACTGTTTGTTATTAAATAAAAAAAAACAAGTTTTTTTAACTGAAAGTAAGGAGCGACATTAAAACTTAAACGCACAGAAATTACTTCGTATATGAAATAGGCTGCTTCCTCATCAACGCCCCGCTCTTTACGCTAAAGTTTGACTCTTTCTCTCAATTCTTCTTTTTAAAACAGTAAAAAACTTTAGCGTAAAGAGCGGGGCGTTGATGAGGAAGCAGCCTCTTTCATATACGAAGTAATTTCTGTGCGTTTTAAGTTTTAATGTCGCTCCTTACTTTCAGTTAAAAAGACTTCTTTTATTTAATTTCTGAACGTTTTTGAATCAATGCATGTTTTGATTTTGGCTCTCCGCAGAGGAATAATCAAAACGAAATTTGCATATTTTTTTTTTTTTTTTTGGCTCAATGGCTTTCTCATAATTTTGATCGAATGATTTTGAGAAAAAAAGAGCGGGGGACGAAGCCTAGTTGCCCCCCGATTTTTTGGTTAATTAAAAAGGCAACTAGAGCTTTTAATTTTTTACGAATCTTTTTATTGGTAAAAGATTTACGTAACTTATAAATTAGCTTACGTAAAGAACTTTTGTATTCTCATGTTTTTATTACATATATGAGGGGATTCGCCCCATCGCCAGTACCTCACTCTTTACACTAAAGCTTAAATTTTATCCCAATTCATTAAGAATGACCCCTGAATCACAAAAGCCGTAGAATAAGTAGTTGAAATTACTGAAAATACTTTAGCGTAAAGAGCAAGGTATTAGAAGGAGGTGAGCCCCTCATATGGGTAATAATTTCTGTTTGTTTTAAGTTTGATTGCTGTTCCTTACTTCCAGCTGAAAAAGCTTTTTCACTTTTATTTTTTAATTGTTTTTTTTTTAAATAATACTATTAAATCCTGCTCTCCCTTCATGCAAATTTTCTTCTCCCATTACAAATTCTCGAAGGAAAGTTCCCCCAGCATATCCCCCTCTTCTCAACCCCTCCCCCAAACCAAAAAAAATCCTCCTGAAAACGCCTGTATACTTCCCAATAACCATTACTATATGTAAGCACAGGTCAAAGTTTGTAACTTGTTGCCCCTCCCACAGGGACTGTGGGGGAGTAAGTCGTCCCCAAAGACATAGTTATAAGGTTTTTCGACTACGCTGAATAAAACGGCTATCTCAGAATTTTGATCTGTTGACTTTGGGAAAACAATGAGCGTGGGAGGGGGTCTAGGTGCCCTCCAATTTTTTTGGTCACTTAAAAAGGGCACTAGAACTTTTCATTTCCGTTAGAATGAGCCCAAAAAAAACAAAAAACAAATAAACACGCATCCGTGATCTGCCTTCTGGCAAAAAATGCAAAATTCCACATTTTTGTAGATAGGAGCTCGAAACTTCTACAGTAGGGTTCTCTGATACGCTGAATCTGATGGTGTGATTTTTGTTAAGATTCTATGACTTTTAGGGGGCGTTTCCCCCTATTTTCTAAAATAACGCAAATTTTCTCAGGCTCGTAACTTTTGATGGGTAAGACTAAACTTGATGAAACTTATATATTTAAAACAAGCATTAAAATTCAATTCTTTTGATGTAGCTATTGGTATCAAAATTCCATTTTTTAGAGTTTTGGTTACTATTGAGCCGGGTCGCTCCTTACTACAGTTCGTTACCACGAACTGTTTGATAGCAGCGATACAGAACGAGAATATATACTTAACTATAACGTTTGTTATACTTAACTAGTTTGTACTTGGTGTCAAGAATGAGGCCAGTTTCGTCCATAGTTTTGACCCGAGTCTGGACTTATCTCATTTTGAAACAGTGAGGATTTAACTTATTTTTGCACCGATACAGGACTTTATTTAGAGTCGTTTTAGATCCGAGTCAATCCTTCGATCATTTTTAAACTAAGTTTTCAAACAGTTGTTGGTAACGAACTGTAGCAAGGAGCGACCCGGCTCAATAGTAACCGAAACTCTAAAAAATTGAATTTTGATACCAATAGTTACATCAAAAGAATCGCATTTTAATGCTGATTTTAAATATACAAGTTTCATCAAGATCAGTTGTACCCATCAAAAGTTACGAGCCTGAGAAAATTTGCCTAATTTTAGAAAAATAGGGGGAAACACCCCTAAAAAGTAATACAATCTTAACGAAAAACACACCATCAGATTCAGCGTATCAGAGAACCTTATTGTAGAAGTTTCAAGCTCCTATCAACAAAAATGTGGAAGTTCGCATTTTTTTTGCCAGAAGACAAATCACGGATGCGTGTTTATCAAACAGTTCGTGGTAACGAACTGTAGTAAGGAGCGATCCGGCTCAATAGTAACCAAAACTCTAAAAAATTGAATTTTGATATAAATAGCTACATCAAAAGAATTGCATTTTAATGCTGACTTTAAATATATAAGTTTCATCAAGTTTAGTCTTAGCCATCAAAAGTTACGAGCCTGAGAAAATTTGCCTTATTTAGGAAAATAGGGGGAAACACCCCCTAAAAGTCGTAGGATCTTAACGAAAATGACATCATCAGATTCAGCGTATCAGAGAACCCTACTGTAGAAGTTTCAAGCTCCTATCTACAAAAATGTGGAATTTTGCATTTTTTGCCAGAAGACAAATCACGGGTGCGTGTTTATTTGTTTGTTTTTTTGTTTGTTTTTTTTTCCCCAGGGGTCATCGTATCGACCAAGTGGTCCTAGAATGTCGCAAGAGGGCTCATTCTAACGGAAAGGAAAAGTTCTAGTGCCCTTTTTAAGTGACCAAAAAAATTGGAGGGCATCTAGGCCCCCTCCCACGCTCATTTTTTTCCCGAAGTCAACGGATCAAAATTTTGAGATAGCCATTTTGTTTGGCATAGTCGAAAATCTTAATAACTATGTTTTTGGGGATGACTTACTCCCCCACAGTCCCTGGGGGAGGGGTTGCAAGTTACAAACTTCAACCAGTGTTTACATATAATAATGGTTATTGGGAAGTGTACAGACGTTTTCAGGGGGATTTTTTTGGTTTTGGGGGTAGGGTTGAGGGAGGGGGCTATGTGGGAGGATCTTTCCTTGGAGAAATATGCCATGGGGGAAAAAATTCAATGAAAAGGGCGCAGGATTTTCTAGCATTACTATAAAAAAAAAAAACAATGAAAAAATAAACATGGAAACGTTTTTTCAAATGAAAGTAAGGATTAGCATTGAAATTTAAAACAAACAGAGATTATTACGCATATGAAGGGTTCTAAAAATACTTTTGCATAAAGAGCGAGGTATTTAGGAGGAGATAAATACCTCGCTCTTTATGCTAAAATATTTTTAGTGATTTCAACTATTTATTCTACGGCCTATTTGATTCAGGGGTCATTCTTAAAGAATTGGAACAAAACTTACGATTTAGTGTAAAGAGCGAGGTATTAACGAGGGTACAAACCCCCTCGTACACATAATAAAAATATAAGAATATAAAAGTTTGTTACGTAAGTTAATTCTTAAGTTACGTATATTTTTTACTAATAAAAACGTTCGTTGAATATTAAAAGTTATAGTAGCCTTTTTAAGTAACCGAAAAATTGGAGGGTAGCTAGGCCTCCTTCCCCACCCCTTATTTCTCAAAGTCGTCTGATCAAAACTAAGAGAAAGCCATTTAGCCAAAAAAAAATTAATATACTAATTTCATTTCAATAATTTATGTGCGGAGAGCCAAAATCAAACATGCATTAATTCAAAAACGTTCAGAAATTAAATAAAAAAAAACTAGTTTTTTAACTGAAAGTAAGGAGCGACATTAAAACTTAAAACGAACAGAAATTACTCCGTATATGAAATCCCCTCCGCAGTCCCACGCTCTTTACGCTAAAGTTTTTAGTTGTTTTAAAAAGTAGAATTGTGGCAAAGAGTCAAACTTTAGCGTAAAGAGCGTGGAACTGCGGAGGGGACAACCCATTTCATATACGGAGTAATTTCTATTCGTTTTAAGTTTTAATGTCGCTCCTTACTTTCAGTTAAAAAAACTAGTTTTTTTTTATTTAATTACACTTTAGAAGGACTTTGTCTCTATTTACACTGATTCAGGAATTATTGCACTGATTAGGAATTATTGCACTGAATATACTGATCAGTAGTGCAACTATTGCACTTACCTCATTTCTGCCCCAGCAGAATTTTTCATATTGGACTTTAACAGCCCCGATGATATGAATTTTTGCGAAATACACGCTTTAAGAATTTATCTACTATAAAATTAATGATGGACGGGGGAGTTGTTTGAATTATGAGTCCTTTCCCCACTCGATCATGACATCCTTGTACAAATCCAGGAGAAAAGGGTACGACATGCACAACTTTCCTACTAAAATGTATTTATGAAGATTGGGCAAACTGAATCAAACAGTTCGTGGTAATGAACTGATATAAGTGAAAGATTACTTATATCCATCAAAAGTTACAAGCCTGAGAAAATTTGTCTCATTTTAGAAAATAGGGAGAAACACCACCTAAAAGTCATAGAATCTTAACGAAAATCACACCTTCAGATTCAGCGTATCAGAGAACCCTATTGTAGAAGTTTCAAGCTCCTATCTACAATACTGTAGAATTTTGTATTTTTTGCCAGAAGGCAGATCACGGATGCGTATTTATTTGTTTGTTTTTTTTTGTTTTTTTTCCCAGGGGTGATCGTATCGACCCAGTGGTCTTGGAATGTTGCGAGAGGGCTCATTCTAACGGAAATCAAAAGTTCTAGTGCCCTTTTTAAGTAGCCAAAAAATTGGAGAGCACCTAGCCCCCCTCCCACGCTAATTATTTTCCCAAAGTCAACGGATCAAAATTCTGAGATAGCCATTTTATTCAGCGTAGTCGAAAAACCTTATAACTATGTCTTTGGGGACGACTTACTCCCCCACAGTCCCCGTGGGAGGGGCTACAAGTTACAAACTTTGACCAGTGTTATATATAATAATGTTTTTTGGGAAGTGTACAGACGTTTTCAGGTTTTTTTTGGTCGGGGGAGGGGTTTAGAAGAGGGGGATATGTTGGGAAAACTTTCCATCGAGGAATTTGTCATGAAGGAAGAAAATTTCCATGAAGGGAGCGCAGGATTTTCTAGCATTATTTAAAAAAAATGAAAAAATTAATATGAAAAAGTTTTTTCAACTGGAAGTAAGGAGCAACATTAAAACTTAAAACGAACAGAAATTATTACCTATATGAGGGGCTAACCTCCTCCTAATACCTCGCTCTTTACGCTAAAGTATTTTTAGAAATTTCAACTATTTATTCTACGGCTTTTGTGATTCAGGGGTCATTTTTAATGAATTGGGACAAAATTTCAGCTTTAGTGTAAAGAGCGAGGTACTGACCAGGGGTGAACCCCTCATATATGTAATAAAAACATGAGAATACAAAAGTTCGTTACGTAAGCTAATTTATAAGTTACGTATATCTTTTACTAATAAAAACATTCGTAAAAAACTAAAAGTTCTAGTTGCCTTTTTAAGTAACCAAAAAATCGAAGGGCAACTAGGCTTCCTCCCCCGCTCCTTTTTTCTCAAAATCATTCGATCAAGACTATGAGAAAGCCATTTAGCCAAAAAAATAAATATGCAAATTTTATTTTAATTATTCCTCTGCGAAGAGCCAAAGTCAGAACATGCATTGATTCAAAAACGTTCAGAAATTAAATAAAAAAAACAAGTTTTTTAAAACTGAAACTAAGGAGCGACATTAAAACTTAAAACGAACAGAAATTACTTCGTATATGAAAGGGGCTGCTTCCTCATCAACGCCCCGCTCTTTGCGCTAAAGTTTTTTACTGTTTTAAAAAGAAGAGTTGAGAGAAAGAGTCAAACTTTAGCGTAAAGAGCGGGGCGTAGATGAGGAAGCAGCCCCTTTCATATACGAAGTAATTTCTGTTCGTTTCAAGTTTTAATGTTGCTCCTTAGTTTCAGTTAAAACTCGTTTTTTTTTATTTAATAATATAAAGGCCTTGTCCTCGGGGCTGTCTGTGTCATCTATGGAATCATGGGCAAGGGGATTGACTATTCTTTGCTAAGAAAAAGTACCAGGCTCTCTGAATTAAAAAAAAAAAAACATCCTTTATTTTCTTGTTTCTTCTTCTATATTTCTGGTCTATACGTCAAATTCCATCGTCCTCTATTAATTGCTTTTTTCAAGTTTCAAGGATGGTTCTGTAACGGACAGTTCGTTACTGAAACTATAGAAAAATTTTGGTTCCAATTTATTTTAAACTGTTTTGTTGTATTTTAATTGTGTGTTTTTTTCAGCATTTTGAAGTTATATGTTTGCTAATCGAATATGTACAGTATGGAAATTACAATGTACCTTAGTCTCTTAGTCTCGTGAAAACTAACGTGTAGAGTTCACACGTTAAGGTTTCTTATTATTTCCTCCTCCCAATATTCCTTACTTAATCATAATTTTACTAAAAACTGAAACAGTGGACGTGCCTCAATCTGAATCATGCTTTAACTAATAATTAAGCTCTGAAATGCCTATAGGCATACACATTTTCGACCTTCGCAATGGGGAGAGGGCTCAACTAATTTCTTTAGATTGTGGGAGTTTCTTATACCTCAAAACTTACCTGTAACTCAAACTTCACGGATAAAAAATTGGGGTAATTATGCCCTGGTCATCTCATGGGGATAGCTTTTTTGGGACCACCCATGCAAATTTGCTTGCAATTTATTTTCTCGAATAAATTACCTTTTTATTCAGCTTCAAGGACTTCACATTGTGGAGAGCTCGATACTCATTATGAGCTTTAAGGCATGCTTTAGCAAAACTTTCATCTTCTTCCTCGTCTGAAGAAGAGCTGGATGAGCTTTGTTTTGTATTCATCTTATCCCTGAAAATAAACAGCTCGTAACTTAGGATGTTTTCTTAAGACAGAGATGAACATATTCAGGCATTAAGATTAGTTCTAGAAAGAAAGAGAGACTTGTTCTCAAAGTAGTAAATTCTTTTGTATTTTGTGCCTGAAATAGTGATTTAGAGAAGTTGGATGTGATTTGATTCTTTTTCCCCCTTTATTGAATGTGTCCGCTTGGTATCTAGTAGCCATAAACATTTTTGCTTATTTTGAATTATTTTTAGCTGGAGGAAGTCACAGTTCATCTCCTATACTTTAGTTAATCTTATAAAAAATTTACTGAATAGATAGATAACCTTCAGATATTCTATTAAACATTTGTAAGTTTGCAAAAAAAGGGTTCAAGCTGGATTCAAACGATCTCTAAGATTTCGATTTCTTTTCGCAATAAAGTTCGAAATACTGACTGAGCAGGGTTTGAAGTCAATACTATGAGTATCAATAGTATAAGTTCCAAAAATTACTTGGGAAAGGAACAAATCCAGAACATTAGGCTAATAATTGCCTCTTAGAGCCGGGCTTTAGTAAGCAGGGAATCTCAAACAATAACATTTGCCATGAAGCAGCGAATTTTTTGAATTGGCCTTAAAAATTGCCATTTTTGTTTTCTTTTGTACTTTTGGTGGTAAATTACAATGGCTCTCAAAATTCCTATAGGGAAAGTAACTGTTCCCCCGCATCCCATAGGAACTGGAGCCATTGTAATGCATCAATTCTCACTAGAGTCGTGTTCAGAGAGCAGGTGACGCCATAAAAAGAGGCAAACCAATTCATTTGGGAATTATGGAAATTTTGGATTTTAATCACTTTTTTAAGTTTTTTCAATTTGTTCAACCCCCTCTGCTTTAGCTGCTCGGGCTGGTCCTGTCTCAAATAATGTTCCAGCTTGTTGATTTTCATCCATTATGATTTTATGTGTATTGGGTCGGTCTCTTGGCCTCATCACATTTTTATGTATACTTGTACAGCTAGTGCTTGTTTAAAAATGTCTTCTTCTGTGCCTTTCCCTTTAGCTGTCCAGAGTCATTTATTATCTATAGTAATTTTGCACACGTCATAGATACTTAAAAAAGATACGACTACTCCTGGGGGTAAAATTACTTAATTCAATTTATGCTCTTAAAATGTACACAAATATGTGTACATATTTGTACAATAAAAAAAGTACAAATAAAACATATTTCAAATATTTTTCCAAAAATAGAGCTCTTAAAGAATTTTCAAATTTGTGACCTGTCTAAATTTTTTTCTGGCCAGAGTCGCTCTTTTCCCAAAAAAATACAGAGCCGTTTCCAAGAAAAAATACATACATATATAAACATAACACATACACACACATAAACACATACATAAATATACACTTATGGCTCATTTAAAGAGATAAGATATGATATACAAAAAAGAAAGAATTGGAGCAAACTTGAGCAGGTTTGACTTTTTGAATGTTATAATGAAAAAAAAAAGATCTTTTAAAGAAGTTGTATCCCCACCAAACGGTAAATGACCCTTTGGAAATTAGAGGATTTTAAGAGGTTATTACCCTGCTTTTATATGCCTTTAACTTTATGTCATTATTCACTTTAATTTATGGCTGTTTTTAGTTTGACGGGTTATATGACTTTATTTCTGGTCAAATTTTGTTTTAATATTGCTCTTTTCTTTTCAGTAAGAAACTTTTATATGGAAGAAGTTTTTTCTTAAATAGTTTTTTTTACAGAAATTTCTTTTATTTCATTTCATTTTTATTTCTCTTTTATTTCAAATTCTGTAAAAAAAACTCCTTCACTCACGATCTATCACTAGAAAATTGGTGAAGACATTAAAATTCTGGTTTTGAGTAGAAGTTTTTATTGACAATAATTTCTGAATCAAGGTCATCTTTAGAAGAAAAACCCTTTATTTTAAGGGAGACACGCCTCCCGGCTAATAAATTTTTTTTTAAGAGAAAAACACACGCTTATCCTCTAAGGACCTCTTCGTGAACAACAAATAACACACCTCACTCCATTAAAACAATGTTACTTCTTAAATTCCAAATAAATGCTGTTTTTGCCTCTTTCTTTATTTTTTCCCGAATATCTTGCACGTAGACGCTATGCATGTGTGAAATCACTTGACTTGAAATACACAAAGCACAGGCTTCATATAGTGTATTTAATTCTGGTGTAAATAGAGTAAACTTTCCTGGTGCCAAAATTTGATCGGTTTCTAAGACCTTAGAATCCCTTTATCAGCAGTTACAATATTTCAGAAAAAAAAGTCTTACATTTTTATATCGGAAGAAATGTCTTATCCAAGTAACTATTCTGAAATGCACGTTTCATAAAGCTTTATTGCAAACAACTAATTCTGGACCAGTGATCAAACACTCTCTTATCTCTAAAATATGTCCTCCTATCAATAGTTCTCTATAGAAAGATATTAAATACGTCGTCTTTGGGGCTCTTTCTTTCAATAAAATAAGTATTCTTGTTCATTAGCAGCCAATGCTTGACGTTACGTCGCTTCGATTAGAATATTTACACTAAAATAGTTTTAGGATAAAGCTCATTATTGTTCGGGTTCATGAAAAAAAGTTCAGGTTCCTTGTTAGTTGATTTCGTATTTGGTTTTGATGACCGAAGTACCCTGATGAGAGGTGAGTATACGATAAAAGCTTTATAGGAAGTTTCGGAGGGGTAGAATGAAAGTTGAGAGGAAGGAGAGATCTTCTTGGGATAAAGTTCGGAGAGGGGGGAGTTGGAATGATATTGGTGCAGAACATTTTGAAGAAAAATTTGCCGCTTTATAAATATCCTATGGTTGTTTATCATTTCAAGCTGTTTGACTTGCAGAGAACAGTAAAGTCAACAGTAAATAAATGAGTTAAAAAGCAAGGAAATGACCACCATGTATTCATGATGGTCTAGGGGTAGAAATAACTGTTATTCCCCAGAAAATCTTGGCTTCAACTCCCGCGCCAGAGGCTATTTTTTAACCAATTATCTTTAATTGCTAATTTGAAGTCACATGCTTGTTTGTAGCTATACATACATGCTCTGGGTTCAGGTATTCTTACCGGAAATGTAGTGCTGGTGACCAGTTTGTAAATTTATAGGTATTGATTTCTTTCTTGTATAAAAGAATATCCTGTGTTTGGTACTTATTTCAAGTTATTTGGTTTGTCTGAGAGCAAAATCTCGGCTAAGTTTTGTTTATGTCTCTCCCCGGTGTCATCGCTACGAAGAAGTACAAACATCTTGAAGAATATTCCCATCAGTCATCATATTTATAGCTCCCCACCTTGCATTGGGGCGTGACTCTGTAAGCTTAGCCAGAGTCGACCCAGCTCTAAATGGGTACCTGGAGAAATATGGGGAAGGTAAACAGGAAGGGTGTGCGAAAGCACAGGATGGCTGGCTCCAAATCCCCCCATTGCGCTTCCTGGCTGAAGGGCCAAGAAACGGAGATCAGCACCGCCGGTAGGGACTGTAAAGTCTAATGCCGTATCCTTTACCTTTTTTTTGCCTTTTACCTTGCATTAGCAAAGGTAGTTCTGACGATATAAGAGGATTCCAAGAGTTATGATGACGACTTGGTTTAGTTCCATTTTTTACGCAGCTTTTTTATGTTTTTTTTATACTGTGGGAAAGTTTCACGGTCTAACCACTGCAGTTCTTACCAAAATTATAGACCTCAGATTGACAAAGATGACTCTACATTTTGCACCGATGTTCATGATCCTAGTTTCGGGCGAAAAAGGAAGAAAACCAAAGCAGCTTGAGTTTTATACTCTATGTTTGCGATGTGAGGTCTTCCCCGTCGGGCTTTCATTTCTTCAGGCTATGTTTATCGTTTGACTAGAAAGCTCCGTTTCTTCAAGCAAGTTGATAATTGAAGTAAAAGTAAAACAGAACAGGGCTTAATACATTGGAAGGATCCCTGTTTCTGTCACAATCTCTTCTTATAATATTAAATGCAAGCAATTAGAGACTTAAAAAGGGACGTGTGCCCCTTTCGTCTCAAAGTGCAGCCTTCTATTGCTATTACCGATTTCTGTTTGGGATTTTTGTTGAATCTGTCACTCCATTTCCTGTCTTTAGGATTGACCTAAAATTTTGGTAATTATTGTGGGCCTTAAAATTTTGAATTAAGTGTTGTAGGTGTAAGTAACAGTCTTTACTATACCATGGTTATGTATTCCCAAAAAAATTACTAGGTTTTTCATTTTTATCGCAGAGTTCCCTAGTTGCTATTTTAGAATATTTGACATTTGACTATTGTTGTAATTTTTAGTTAGGTATTTATAATATTTTACATACGACAATGAAAGATTGCATGAAACAAACTAATTGAAAAATGGACTATTTGAAAAATTGAACGAATTGAAAAATTAAACTAATTGAGCAAACTGTTTGAAAATAATCTTTTTTCAAACAGTTCGTGGTAACGAACTACAAGTAAGGAGCGACGCGGTTCAATAGTAACCGAAACTCTAAGAAACAGTCATGATAACAATATACACATCAAAAAAATAAATTTTGATGCTTGTTCAAGATACTTCAAATTCATTAGGTTTAATGTTAACCATTAAACGTTATGAGCCTGAGAAAATTTGCTCAGTCATAGGCAGGGCCATAGCGTAGCTTAAGTAAAAACGATGTTGGCAAAATGTATTATTTATCTATTATTTATTCTGGGTTTTAGATTAGGGCGCTTCGTACAGAAGGAGTGGTCACAGAAACTTCAAAAAGGGCTCATCCAATTGGAAATTGAGATGGCTAGTGCCCTGTTTAATAGACAAAAGTGATCGGAGGGCAAATACCCCCCTCACGTCATTCATTTCCCCAAACACTTCCGATCGAATTTTTTAGATGGCCATTTTGTTCAGCGTAGTTGAAAGGTCTGGAAATTATGTCTTTGAGGACCACAATCCCCCCCCACACAGCCTTCTTGGCAAGTGTTGTAAGTTATGCGCTGGGTGCATATAAAGTTTGTATAGAAAGTGTTGTCATATAAACTTCTAAAATTTTTCATTTGATTAAAAATTGAGAGGAATAGTGCCCTTTTTAGTAGTCAAAAGTGATCAGAGGGTAAATGCCACCCCCTCACGCATATCATTTCCCCAAACATTTCCGATTAAAATTTTGAGACAGCCATTTTATTCAAAATAGTTGAAAGGTCTAGAAATTATGTCTTTGAGGATGACAACCCCTCCCCCCAGAGCTGTTAGGGCAAGGGTTGTAAGTTATTTACTTTGAAAGGGGCTCACTGGATTCATAATCAGAAGCTCTAGCGTCTTTTTTAAGAGTCAAAGTGATCGGAGGGCGGCTATCCCCCCCCTTCCCGCACACACACACGTCGTTTAAACCTACGTTTAAATGGTCATTTAAATGCCCCGGGGGCATTTAGGTTCTTATGGAAGGGATGGCTCTATAAACTTTAAAGTAGGCTCATTTGGTTGAAAATTAAATAAATAAAAACTAGTTTTTTTAACTGAAAATAAGGAGCCATATTAAAACTTAAAACGAACAGAAATTACTCCATGTATGAAAAGGGCTGCTCCCTTCTCAACGTCCCGCTCTTTACGCTAAAGTTTGACTCTTTCTCTCAATTCTACGTTATTAAACAGTAAAAAACTTTAGCGTAAAGAGTGGGGCGTTGAGAAGGGAGCAGCCCTTTCATACACGGAGTAATTTCTGTTCGTTTTACTTTTAATGTGGCTCCTTACTTTCAGTTAAAAAAACTAGTTTTTTTTTAATTTAATTTCTGAACATTTTTGAATTAATGCATGTTTGATTTTGGCTCTCCGCACATTCTAAATTTGCATATTAATTCTTTTTTGGCTAAATGGCTTTCTCTTAGTTTTGATCAGACGATTTTGAGAAAAAGGGGTGGTGGAGGAGGCCTAATTGACCTCGAATTTTTGGGTTACTTGAAAAGGCAACTAGAACCTTTAATTTTAACGAACGTTTTGTTAGAAAAAAATATATGTAACTTAAGAATTAACTTACGTAACAAACTTTTATATACTTACATTTTTATTATGGGTTTGTCCCCTCGTTAATGCCTCACTCTTTACACTAAAGCTTAAATTTTGTCCCAACTCTATAAGAATGATCCCTGAATCAGAAAGGAAGTAAAATAAATTGTTGAAATTACTAAAAATACTTTAGCGTAAAGAGCGAGGTATCTAGGAGGAGATGAAACCCTCATGTGCGTAATAATCTCTGTTAGTTTTAATTTTTAATGCTGCTCCTTACTTTTAGTTGAAAAAACTTTTTCATATTTATTTTTTCATTGTTTTTTTTATAATAATGCTAGAAAATACTGCGCCCCCTTTATTGAATTTCTCTTCCCCCATGACATATTCCTCCAAGGAAAGTTATCCCAACATAGCCCCCTCCCCTCAATCCCCCAACCCAAAATAATCCCACTGAAAAACTTTTTTACACTTCCCAATAACCATTACTGTATGTAAACATTGGTCAAAGTTTGTAACTTGCAGCCCCTCCCCTGGGGACTGTGGGGGAGCAAGTCTTCCCAAAGACATATTTATTATGGTTGTCGACTATGCTGAACATAATGGCTATCTAAAAATTTTGATCCGTTGACTTTGGGAAAAAATGAGCGTAGGAAGGGGTCTAGTTGCCCTGCAATTCTTTTGGTCACTTAAAAAGGGCACTAGCACTTTTAATTTCCGTTAGAATGAGCCCTCTTGCGACATTCTAGGACCACTCGGTCGATACGATGACCCCTGGGGAAAAACAAAAAAGCCCCTCCCCTGGGGACTGTGGGGGAGCAAGTCTTCCCAAAGACATATTTATTATGGTTGTCGACTATGCTGAACATAATGGCTATCTAAAAATTTTGATCCGTTGACCTTTGGAGAAAATGAGCGTAGGAAGGGGTCTAGTTGCCCTGCAATTCTTTTGGTCACTTAAAAAGAGCAAAAGCACTTTTAATTTCCGTTAGAATGAGCCCTCTTGCGACATTCTAGGACTACTCGGTCGATATGATGACCCCTGGGGAAAAAACAAAAAAAAAAAACAAATAAACACGCACCCGTGATCGATCTTCTGGCAAAAAATACGAAGTTCCACATTTTGGTAGATAGGAGCTTGAAACTTTTACAGTAAGGTTTTCTGATGCGCTGAATGCGATGGTGTGATTTTCGTTAACGTTCTGTGACTTTTAGGGGGCATTTCCGCCTATTTTCCAAAATAAGGCAAATTTCTCAGGCTCATAACTTTTGATGACGAAGACCAAATTTGATGAAACTTATATACTTAAAATCAGCATAAACAGCCGATTCTTTTGATGTATCTCTTAGTATCAAAATTTCATTTTTAGAGTTTCGTTTACTATTGAGCCGGGTCGCTCCTTACCACAGTTGTGATATAGCGATTTTGCTCAGAATAGACCAAGGAGCATATAAAATTGCCTCTAGGGCTGACACAACCCCCAGCACCCTTGTGACAGGGTTGTAAGTCATGGCCTGGGGGCATGTAAGGTTATTAAGGAATGGGTGGTTGTATAAAGTTCAGATGAGGCTCATTTGATCTCAAATTGGAAGTTATAGTGCCCTTTTTAAGAGTTAAAGGGGTTTGAGATCAACGAGCCCCTCCCCTCCACACTTATCATTTCTCTTAAAACCTCCAATCAATATTTGGAGATAGTTATTTTGTTCATCGTGGTTGAAGGGTTGGAACATTATGTCAATGGGGAATATACCCCCCTCCCCCTAGAGCTCCTTGGGCAAGGGCCGTAAGTTATATCCTGGGGGCATATAAGGTTCTTATAGAATGTCTAGTGGTCGTATATGGTATGAAAGGGACTAATTGGATTGGTAATCAGAAGTTCTAGTGCCCTTTTAAAGTGAACTTGATCAGAGCACAGCTACCCCCCCCCACACACACACACCTCGTGTTTTCCCAAGATGAATCCAGTAGAAGTTTTTGACAGCCATTTTAATAAAAATAGTCTGAAGATCATATAACAAGGCTTTTGGGGTTGATGAAAACCACTAGAACCTGAGAGCGAGAGTTGTAAGCTATCTTCCTGGGGCATTTAAAGTTCCTATAGAATAGGATGGCTGTATAAGCTTTAGAGGTAGCTCTTTTGGTTGAAATTGGAATTTCTAGTTCCCTTTTAAGAGACAAAAGTGATGGAGGTCAACTAGCCCCCACCCAACTAGCTTTCTTTTCACCAAACATATCTGATTAAAACTGTGCGGCGGCAATTTTGTTTACAATAGTCCAAAGAACATAAAACAATGCCTCTAGACTTAATACAACCCCCACAGCCCTGGTGCAAGGGTCTTAAGTTATGCCCTAGGGGAATAAAATGTTTTTATGTAATGGGCAGTCATATCAAATTCAGATGGGTCTCATTTGATTTTAAATTGGAAGTTTTAGCGCCCTTTTAAAGAATCAAAGTGATTTGAGAGCAACCCCCCCTTAAGCCCATCATTTCCCAAAGCGAACATCCAAACAAAGTTTGAGATATGAATTTTTCCGGCATTGTTGAAAGGTGGGATGTGCGTAGGGGGATGTCAACAACAACCCCCTCCCCGAGGCCTTAGAACAAGGGCTGTAAGTCACGCAATATGTTCATTCTTTACATATAGTATATGTTGTTCAGGAAAAATATGCATTTTTGACTTCTAATTTCCAAAATACAAAGGACATCGAGATATGTCTCTTAGGGAATGTTGAGGGGAGTGTTGAACTAAACCAAAACATGTTATGTGTATATGGGTTGTCAAAAGGGTTTAACTCGGGAATGATTGAGTATATTATTTTGGAATTATCTGGAAATGATAAGGGAGATGATCAATTAACCAAAAAGGCAATATTTGCACGCTCCTACTACTACAACTGCTGCTGCTTCTACTGCTACCACAAGTACCATTACTACTAGCAATACTAATACAAAAAGTACTACTTCTGTAGAGAGTACTATTAGAGCTAAAGGAATTGAAAAACAAACATCTGGGAAATGTTGAGGGGAAAATTGAACTAAATCAAAACATGCTACGTGTATACAGATTGTTGTTTCGGGCGTATCAGCAAAATTTTTGAAGCGATTTATTGTATCAAGAGAAAACTTCAGAGGTATCATGAGTGGGGTGTTCAGTTGACCAAAAGGCAAAATATACATGCTATTACTGCTATTAATCAGGATGTTACTACTGTTATTATTAATAATAACAAATTATTACCGCTAATACTGTTCCTACTACTACCACTACTACTATGATACTAGCATAATTAAGGCCAGACGTATGAAGGTGAAAATTTGACAGAATATTGGGGGGAGCTTTGAACTAAATCAAAATACACTATGCGCATGCAGATTGTCAAAAGGGCATATCTCAAGAATTGATTTAGGTATTAAGCTGGAACTTTTGGAGAATGCTTAATGGAGAAGATCAATTGCTAAAAAGGTGATATATGCATTTCACTACTAACACTAATACCACCGCTGCTTTTGCTAATACTACTACTTCTACTAAACTACTCCAACTACTATTTCATTTCAACAACTTGTAAGGCTTATAGTATAAATGTGAAAAGGACGTCAAAAGGGTGTCAAAAGTGCGCACAACCATATTTTTGGAACAGCTTAACGTGTCAAGTTGAGACTTCCAGGGTATCATGAAAGCCATGTTCAACTGACCAAAAAGCAATATGCACATGCTACTATCGCTATTAATACTATTGATGCTACTACTACTACGAATACAACACTAGCACTGCTTCTACTTCTACTACTACCGAAACTACTGTGATAGTAGTACTGTCAAGGCTAAGTCTATGAATGTAAAATTTGAGAGAATATTGATGGCTAATTCGAACTAGCAAAAGACACTGCGTGCATTTAGATTCTCAAAAGAGCGTATCTCAACAATTGATTTGTGAACTAAATTTGAACTTTCAGATGATACTTAAAGGGAAAGATAAATTGACCAAAAGACAATATGTGCACACTACTACTAATACTACTACTACTGCAACGTTTACTAGTTCTACTACTATTATTATTATTACTCTAACTACTACTTCTATCGCAAGTACTTGTAAAGTTAAAAGCATTACGATGAAAATTTAAAGTAATATATGAATTTTCAGGTTATCAAAAGAGCAAATCGAAAATGTCATGGCAATGGCTAATTGCATTAAGTTGAGCAGTAATACTACTGTTGTGACTACTATTAGAACTATACTTTAGGGTACGAATGTGATTCTTTCAGAGAATATTTCTGAAAATTTTTGTTGTACAGATAACAATCTGCCATCCGTGAGCAGGTTGTCAAAAGGGCATAGCAGCAATGTCTTAGGAACAGTCGTATGTGAAATTAAAACTTACAACGCTTGTTGTGGGCGATGTTGAACTAACAAAAAGACAATATTTGCATTATAATACCACTGCTTCTGCTACTATTATAACTGTTGGTGCTACTACTACTGCTAATAAATCTGAGGGTATTAAGGCGAAAAGTTTGGACAATATTGTAATTGTATTGAAATCAAAACACAATATGCCCACATAAGTTGTCAAGAGATCGTGTCAGAAATGCTTCAGGACCGGTTGTTGGTAATAAGTTAAAAATTTAATCTTGTATTGTAAGGGATGTTGAAAAAAAGGTGCTACTTGCATACTGTTACTAATGCTACTACTGCTACTACAGCTATTGTTACTAAACAAGCTAAGGGTATTAAGGTGATACTATGATCATTTAGATAGTCAACAGGGTGACAAAGCTATATCATACTAACGGCTTACATTATTAAGTTACACATTTCAATGCAAGTCGTGACGGATTTTGAACTAGCCAGAAGAAACTGTGCGTATACTTTTGATACTACTTCCAAGTTTACTGTAACTAATGACACTGGGGGAATTAGGCTGAATCATTTAGGGGGAGTTGCAATTAATCAAAAAAGTATACGCATGCAAGTATTAAATGGTATATCAGCAATATCATAGGCAGCGCTGCTCTATCATAGCTAATACTATTATTGATATTTAAAAAGCAGCTAATTTGATTGGAAATTAAACGTTCCAGTACCCTTTTTAAAAGTCAAAAGTAATTGGAGGGCAATTAGCCCTCCTCTTAAGCTCATATTTTTCTAAGTACTTCCAGTCAAATTTAAGATAGCCATTTAGACCCTTCGGCATAGCTGAAGGGTCTTGTAACTGAATCTCTATGGCTATTGCGTTGGTCGCCCCCCCCCCCACAATTACGCAATTTGACCATTATGTTTAAAAACTAAATGTTGCCTTAAGATTAAATAAAAAACACTGTGCGTATGATGATTGCCAATAAGACATCTCAGCAATACCCCAAGAACTAGTGAGAAAAAACCAAAAAGATTTAAACTATTATTTTCTTTTTTCCTCAAAAGACTGTCAATATAAAAGGTACAAAAATTAACTAAGAAATCTTCTCTTACAAAATAAGTTTTTCCAAGAAAAGTAAAGAACTCCATTAAACCAAAAATGAGCAAATATGGAATCAAATAATATACCAAGCCTAAAACTACCACAAATCAGCATCGATAAATAATTGAAACCCAAATCGAACAGAAAATACAATAAATAATCGATTCAAACTCAAAACGAGCAGAAATTAATACATAAAGGGCTCAAAACCCTGTTAGTAAAAAAATATGCTAAGAGTAAACCACAATGTTTTCGGGTAATACTCTCTAAAACATTATTCAACTAGCAGATTTACTTAAAATGTAAGCAAGTTTCAGTAAACAATTTTTCTGCCTGCCTGTCAGCTATTGCAATCATATGGGAACACGCAAAACATTCAGTCATTCTAGTATGCGAGAGACGGATTTCTCCATGCGTTGAATAGGCTATCACGTAGAATGTACTAACCGAATCATAAAATTGAAAGGATTTAAATAGAAAGGGTTTCATGGTCCAGCTGTCTAGGGTATCTTTCATTGGATGGAAATGGCCCTTTCAAATTTTAGTGGGGAAACAATCTTTAAAATATAAATGTTCCCTGGAAATAACGCATGGAAAGAGAAAGAAATCCAGAAGAAAAAAAACTCTTAAAGCATTATGTAATACCGATGTGTTTACCGTCAATACATAATATCCTACTTATGTGTTGTCATTACGTAATATCCCACGTGTGCGCTGTCATTACGTAACGCCCAAATGTGCCCCCGTCATTACATATCATCCATTTATGCACCGCCATAACGCAAAACCCGCGTGTTCGCCGTCATTGCGCAAATCCCACGTTTGTGTTCTTCTCAGTTACAAATGGGGGCTCTCCACAGGGGGGCCTTAAGAAACAAGTCACTCGAAATTGTGTCATTCCCAATAAATCTTCTAAGTCACGTAAGATTACATCACCCCTAATAAATCTAACAAGGCACTCTATATTGCGGCACATCTACGTATGTACCGTTATTATGTAACGCCCACGTATGTACCTTCCTCGGTTACAACCAAGACTTCCCCACGGGCCATTAAGAGACAAGTCACATGTGAATTCGTCATCTTTAGCAATGGTAAAAATTCCCCTATTACATAAGAGCTAAAGAATTCATGAAGAAAAACGTCTTGAAGAAAAATGTCCTAAAAACGTATTACAGTACCTTGAAACGTCTTGAAAAATGTCTTGAACAAAAGTGTCTGAAAAAACGTCTTGAAATGTTGTGAAACGTCTTGAAGAAAAATATCTTAAAAAACGTCTTGAAATGTCTTGAAACGTCTTGAAAAATGTCTCAAAGAAAAATGTCTGTGAAACGTCTTGAAGAAAAATATCTTAAAAAACGTCTTGAAGTGTCTTGAAACGTCTTGAAAAATGTCTCAAAGATAAATGTCTTTAAAACGTCTTGAAATTTCTTGAAACCTATTGAAAACCGTCTTGAACAAAAATGTCTTAAAAACGTGTTTGAATGGGTTAAAAACTTCCTGAGGAACCTCTTGAAGAAAAATGTCTTAATAAACCTCCCCCGCTTGACTAGCGGACTCTAACACGTCCTATTATGTAACACCCAAAACCCTATTACTTAACATTCAAAGAAATTCTGGTGTAAAAATGCCCCCAAAGGTTTTTCTCCTAATAAATCTAACAAGGCACGCAAGATTACGTCACAACCTATGTATGTACCGTTATTATGTAACGCCCACGTATGCACCTTCCTCAGTTACAACCGGGAATTCCCCACGGGCCATAAAGAGACAAGTAGCATGTGAGTACGTCATCCTTAGCAATGGTAAACATTCTCCTATTATATAAGAACTGAAATATTCATGAAGAAAAACGTTACAATGTTTTTTCACAACCTTAGGTTTTTTAAGCATAACGACCGAGGATTTCGGTATTTTGTGTGTTCACTGAAGACTTTACCCTACACCCTTAGGTTTTTAAGCATAACAATCTTAGAAATACTGGAGGTAAAGAACCCCTTAAAGGTTTTTAAAGAACAAATTTAGAAATTCTAAAGTAAAGGAGCACTGAAGATTTTTTTTAAGGAACAATCTTATTAATCCTGGGGGTAAAGAAGCCTTGACCTTCAAAGATTCTTCTTCAAGAAATTATTAGGTAAAACCAAAGAAAATTCTAATTTAGTGTAGATCCTGAAGGTGCTTCCCACAAACAGACACCTGTGTCTCTTAGAAAACGTTCACAATGACATAACACGTACCTGCGTCTCGAAGAAGATTAATAACACCTGCGTATTGAGATGGCATCGTTCAACTTAAATCATTAAAGGAAGAAATGAGTAGTGGCTATGGGTCTGCTTAAAGTGCCTATGGCGCCACTACTTCCGTGTGGGGGAAAACTGTATCTGGGGGCTTGTTCACCGCCAGTCACTTCTGACTCTCAAAAAGAGCACTTTAACTTTTGATTTACAGTCAAATGAGCCCCTCCAAAGTTTATACGACCACCCCTTCCATATAAAGTGCCTCTTGGAACAAATAAATTTTAATACATTAGACCCTTATGGCTCTTTTATGGAAACGCTATAGCATTGCCTCTGACTTAAACAGGTGAGTAGAACTTTCAATTTCCCTTCCAATGAACATCTGGGATTATCCAGGGGGAATATCCGAAGGGAAAACATCCCGAGTTGGATTTTCTGAGGGGGTGGGAATTTTCTGGGTGAGAGATTTTCAAGGGGGGATTTTTCGGGAGTAAATTTTTCATGGGTGATTTTACGCGGTCACTTTAGACTTTGACACTTATAATTTATGTGCTATTTCGACTGAAACTACCGTATAATTGGATATTTGTTAGATAGCAAAATATAGTCCATCATGCCAGATACTTAATGAGTTTTAAACAGATTTTCCGAATAAAAAAAAAAGTTCGTCTTAAAGAATGCTAAAAAATAATGACAAATTTAGCTTGCTTATTCAATCTTCAAACAGAAAGGTATTTTAATCATTTTTCATCTTATCCTAATGTTCTATTCAACTATGTTTTTTAGTGGACAGTTAATCTTATCTACTGACAGACTAAAAGTACCAGATTTAACTGCGTTAATGAATATATCTAACAGAAAAGATATTCAAAATTAGTCTAAAGAGAACAATGAAAGGCTTAACAGTTCAAGTCTCTATTTGCAAAGCTCGGTCAAATGCCCAGTTCTTGTCATTCGACCAAATAACAAAAAATAAATTCAAAAAGTTTGAACTTAGTATTTCACAAGGTCATCTCAAAAAGTCATTCGTCTTTTTCTTTTTCCGTTTCTGTATGGACTGGATACCTTCTGCAAAAATAGATATCATTGGCTCCTGCATAAACACACTTAATTTTGACATCCTCTGAATTGAATTCCAAATCAGAATCCAGAAAACTTTCATCGTAGCTGTTGCCAAAAGATTCTGAAAATTCAATATGTTTAAAAATTTTAATTTCTAGCAATGCTTAATCTTTGATAGCTCTAACCATTTAGCATTATTATTTTGAAATTCAAAATCACATCTTTTTGTATGTTTACAAAAAACTCTATCTTGTATAGTATTATTTTAAATATATGTTCTTTATATCAAAAGCTCGTAGTCCCTATGCTTATAAGATAATTCAGTAATCATTGACATTGTTGGGGTCACTGAAAAACATAAATCCAGAAAAAATATCCCAAAGGAAGAGACAAACAGAAAAACGGAGGCAAAGAGAGGAAGCAGAAGCAGTGAGCTGAAGGGGGCAACAAAAAAAAACCAGCAAAAAGAGCCTTTGCTAGGCAAGGAAGTGGCGAAGTTCCAGAGGAAATAAGCTCAATATACTGATCGAAAAACCATAAAATCTGAATAAAATCTTATAATTCATTTTGCATGAAAGTACAGTGTTTATATTGGCTTTGATTGAGCTTAAATTATATTTCTCCATAAAAATTTTAAATTTTTAAATAAATTTTCAAAAGCTTTCTACCTATTCTTAAGCTTCACGTAAGTCTATTTGAAATTGTTTTAACTTTAAAAAGTTGAAAACCAAAGATTGAAAGTCTTATGAGAATAGCGTTAAATTAAAAAGTTACTTTCTCGTAAGTTATACAAATTCTAAACCGCGAATAACAGAAACAAAAATCGAAGACTTAACAAAACTTAAAAAGAAAATCCAAAGAAATCAGAAACAAAGCATATTTTTCTATGAGTAGAAAAAGTGGGGCAGAAAGCCTTTAGGTGCCCAAACAGATTTCAATTTCCGTAAGCAGAATTAAACTGAATAAAATATATGTTTATTTTCTTTTTAACTATCTTCTATTAAGCTCTTACAAAATATTAATTGGTGTTTATTTTAAAACAGTGATTTTTTATTCTTCTTCTACCATTTCCTTTTAGCCTTTATGAATAAAAGCTACTTGTAAACCAATTACAGCTGAAACACTGATCCTGGTCATAGTTAACGTCATACCACTGCAATATATCTCTTACATATCTCCCCCCTGGGGGTCATCATTTGCAAACGACTATCGTACAAAATTCAAAAAGGGCTCATTCTATCCTGCATTTTAACTTCTAGTGCTATTTTTGAGGATAACACTGGCCTTGTTTATGCCGAAAGCATTGACATATTTTTATTCTACTTGGTTGGAGGCATAAACTCATACCTTTGTTCCTCCAATAATCCCCCCCCCCCCCCGTCACCGTCAACATTTATCAGAGAGGTAACTATGTTACACTTGCTTGAAGTGGAGCCTTACAAAGGTTTCCATTCTATGTGATTCGATAAAAGAAAACTACGCCTGGTCCCTCCGACACCAACTATTCCCAAAAAATTTTCAGCATACCGGTAGTCACGGTAAACTTGGGTCAAATACCTGGGAAAATAGGACCTGGAAATGATGATTTTTAGAGACGATTGTCTCTACTCTAACCTTTGGACGAGATTAAAAGCAACCTCTGACCCCTCTAAATCAAACACCTTGAGCCAAGGAGATAGAAGGACGCATTTCTTATGGAGTACGTTACTTCCAAGCCCAACCTACTTCCTGGACTAAAGAGCCTATATCAACTTGAAATTTGGTGGGTTGCTACCCACAAGGGGATGGGTGAGAAGCTGCAACAAAAGAGACTTCCCACTAAGTTAAATTTAGATTACAAGGCTCGTATGGTTTATGCACTAGTAGGGTTTGAAACTTTGAAGGTAAGAGATTCCCTGAATTATGAAACTTTTAAGCCTGTGCACTTTCTCAGCACAATCTCAGCACTTTCAATTTTCACGACAAGCTTCGGCAAAGAATGCCGAAATTATTAACGAAAAGTTTTCCATTTCTTGCGATCAATCTCAGATGAATGAAGTAAATATCTTTTAAAGTGAACTTTTGTGTACCACAAAACAGTTTACCGGTTATTGACTCGGTAGCTTCACCGCCTTACCCATCAGCCAAAATCTAACCTTTAGTTGCCTGTGCATATTTTTATGATTGGTTCTCCTTAAGATTTTACTTCATAATTGGATGTGGAAAGTGGGCCCCTTTACAGCACATCACCTGCTATTTATCTGATAAGTAAGCCTGTTGAACCAAGTTTGAGTCTGAGCCTCTGAAACCACCCTCTGAGCATCTTTCTCCCTCTATCCCTCCTCTTTTTTAAAGCATTGTTTCGTTTTGTATATGACGCTTCTATCCTCATTTTATTTTCCTCTACTCTTTTCAAGTTTCACTTTGTTCAAGTAGACCAGCATGGATATGTTTTCTTGGATAATCCCTTATGTTCAAACAGTTTGTGGTAACGAACTGTAGTGAAACGATCCGGCTCAGTAGTAATCGAAATTCTAAAAAAACGGGCTTTTACATTAAATAGTTACTCCAAAAGAATCGCATTTTAATGCTGACTTTGAATGTATAAGTTTCATTGGGTTTAGTTTTACTTACCAAAAGTTATGAGCCTGAGAAAATGTGCCTTATTTTAAAAAAATGGGGAGAACCCTTCCTTAAAAGCCATAAAATCTTAGTGGAAATCACACCATCAGATTCAGTGTATCAGAGAGCCCTACTGTAGAAGTTTCAAGGCCATATCTACAAGAATGTGGAATTTTTTTTTTTTTGCCAGAAGGCAGATCACGGATGCGTGTTTATTTGTTTGTTTTGTTTTTTTTCCAGGGGTGATTGTATCGACCCAGTGATCCTATAACGTCGCGAAAGGGCTCATTCTAACCAAAATAAAAGTTCTAGTTCCCTTTTTAAGTGATCAAAAAAATTGGAGGACACCTAGGCCCCCTCCCATGCTCATTTTTTCCCAAAGTCACCGGATCAAAAGTTTAAGATGGCCATTTTGTTCAGCATAGTCGAAAAACCTAATAACTATGTCTTTGGGAACCATTTGATCCCCCACAATCCCCGGGGGAGAGGCTGCAAGTTACAAACTCTGAGCATTGTTTACATATAGTAATAGTTATTAGGAAATCACGCTTTCAGGGAGCTTTTTTCACGTTGGGGTGGGGAGGTCAGGGGGAGGGGTTTACGTGAGAAGATCTTTCCATCGAGGAATTTATCATGAGGGAAGAGAATTTCCATGAAGGGGGCACAGAACTTTCTAGCATTATTTAAAAACAATGAGAAAATAAATATAAATTTTTTTCAACTGAAAGTAAGGAGCAGCATTAAAACTAAAAACGAACAGAAAATATTAGGTATATAGGGGGTTCGTCTCTTTCACAATACCTTGCTCTTTACGCTAAAGCATTTTTAGCAGTTTCAACTATTTATTCTACGGCAATTTGTGATTCAGGGGTCATTCTTAAAGAACTGGGACAAAATTCAAGCTTTAGTGTAAAGAGCGAGATTTTGCCGAGGGGACGAACCCCCTTATATACGTAATAAAAATATATAAATATAGAAGTACGTTACGTAAGTTAATTCGTAGGTTACGTATATTTATTACTAATAAAAACGTTCTTTAAAAATAAAAAGTTCGAGTTGCATTTTCAAGTAACCATAAATGGGAGAACGACTAGGCCTCCTCCCCCACCCCCTTTTCTTATCAAAATCGTCCAATCGAAACTCTTAGACAGCCATTTATCCAAAAAATAATAATATTCAAATTTCACTTTAATTATTCATGTGTCTTGAGCCAAAATCAAAACATGCATTAGTTCAAAAACGTTCAGAAATTAAATAAAAAAACAAGTTTCTTTTGACTACAAGTAAAGAGCGATATTAAATTTTAAAACGAACAGAAATTATTCCGTATATGAAAGGGGTTGTACCCTCCTCAATGCCCCGCTCTTTACGCTAACGTTTGACTCGTTCCCACAACTTTAATTTTTAAAATAATAAACAATTTTAGGGTAAAGAGCGGGACATTGAGGAGGGGACAACCCCTTTCATATACGGAATAATTTCTGTTCGTTTTAAGTCTTACTGTCGCTCCTTACTTGCAGTTAAAAAACTTGTTTTTTTATTTAATTTGAATAAGGGGTTATAAAATTTATGTGAATAAATGAGACGAAGCATGATTTCCAAGCTTATGAAAAAGCTGAACAGAAAATTTAACATTATAAATAAATGCGATGAAGGTTTTCAAACTTCTTAAAACAGAATTAAAACTAACATACCACCGTTTATGTCCATACTTCTTTTTCCATATCTTCCATTGATGAAAAATCGCTGGCTCCCTCTCAAGCCACCATAGCCAGCAAGGTCACGTGAGCCTTCTCTCTTTCCATATTTTGAAGCAAAAAATAACCCATTGCCAACTGGATCTGATTGATACTCACTAGAACCCAAGTATCCTAGATTGTCAACCGGCCCACTTCGTTTCCCATATCGAGTGTTGAAAAAGAATCGGTCTGCACCAGCAACTCTTCTAATTACTCGAGGTTGACCTATTACAGAGGAAAAATCAATTAAAATAAAATTCATATTATTCCTTTAATTGAAATTGTTAATTTCTTATTTCTGCTGTCATTGTTTGACATTTTATCAGTTCCCTCTTCTAAACACAAAGGGGAAAAGAAAAACAGGAATAGATCTGCCTTTAAATCTGTTGTTTTGAAAAATTTAGACTGGCGTATTAGTTTTAGGATTCCAGAAGCTGCAGTCTAAACTTATTGAGATCTCAACGCCGGAGAGAATTGCGCGAACAAGTGAGCAACTCGAGTATCGGAACATTACTCGCACCATACTAAAATACATTATATACAAAGGTTAAAGCTGTGCATACATTCAAGATTCTCAAAAGCTTGTAATTGTGATTCCATGCTAGATATCCTAAATACACATAAAAAGATGGCAAATCATGGTCAATGAACCTTAAATCACAGAACAGAATGTTATAGTATAAACTTAATTAATCATCCGTAATTTAATAATAAAGATACTGCGTCACATAATATGAATTAAGATAGAAGAATACCAGGTTTAAAAGAAATCGAATAATATAATATTTGAAGTTATACAGCCTAAGTAACCTTAATTTTGCGCTCAAATACAGGTCTAACAACACATTCATACCTATATTAGTATGTCTCTTCATGCACGATCCCAGGTATTTAGCTCACGGCATAAATATTAAACTGTAGCGAGAACTCCTATACTCTCCATTAAACGTTTTCGGGACACATCAGTCGCACACATTTCTTTACGACTCTGCCATCTTTCATATTTATTCTGTGGTAGTAACTGAAGCTGTTGCTGTAACGCAAAGGGAAACTTCCCTTTCGACGTGATGTAATGTGTCCCATTTCTGGACCAAATTTTGGCTACTGTTTAATATTTACGCTGTGACATAGCTACAGTCAGACATATGTTCAGACACTACTCTTAAGTAAAGATGAGAGATTTAGTGACATAAATACTTCCCAAGGGTAGGACTTGGAAATCCTAGACACAGAGTTCTGAACTCTCCAACCGGAGTTTAGCTTTATTAATTTGTTGCAGCCAATCACTAAATTTTACATATGAATGGAAACTGTCAGGAAATTTGTGTCTGGATAGAAACATTTCTATACACATATGTCTAACTAGACACGCATGCCTTGACTTTGACTTAAGTCTCCTGCCGGGCACCGCTCGGCGTAGAGAATGACGTCTGCCTCCTCCACCCACTTCGGTCCATGGCGAGTATTTGCTCGCCCTGTCTGATGTTTGTTATCGCCAAGAACTCGGACAGGCTGTCGGACCAACGTTTCTTCGGTCGGCCGCGAGGTTGCTTCCAGCCAACTTTGATAGGGTCGAAGTCATAAATCATCTTTGCGGGTAGATGTGGTGGCATTCGAAGCAGATGCCCGAACCATCGTAAGGTTCGCTCGGCTGCTTGAGTCGAAAACCAAGACTGCTTTGTGAGCTGCAGAAGCTTTTCATTGCTGACGAAGTAGGACCATCGTAGGCCCTCAATCCTCCTCAGGCTCTTTGTATGAAATATGTCTATTTTCTTGAGGGTTGCAGCTGATGCTTGCCATGTCTCAGCTCCGTAAAGCATCACAGAGCCGACAAGAGCGTTGAAGATCCACAGTTTCGTTGTGCGACTGATATTTGGTTTTCGCCAGAGGTGACGATTCAGTCTACCCATGACAGAAGACGCTTTAGATAATCTTGCCTGGAGCTCGGGGAGAAGTGAGCCATTTGAAGAAATTACGGAGCCCAGGTAGGTGAAGTCTTTAACAGCCTCGATGCTAGTGGTGCTGTCCAGGCTAACTGGAGAGTTAACAGCAGGAGAAGACGGGTCTATGGCCATAATTTTAGTTTTGTTCCAGTTTATATGCAGTCCTACTTCGGCAGCCTCTTCTCGCAGAATTCGGAGCGCTTCCAGCAGTTGCTCCATGGAGTCCGCCAGAATGAGTCCATCTGAGATGGTATGATCTCCAAATTTGGGCCCAAGGCTGAGACGTGAAGTGGTTTTTGTCATAACGTAATCTATGATGACATTGAAGAGCTCTGGGGCCACTGCACATCCTTGGCACACCCCTGTCGTGATTTGAAAGAACGGGCTGCGCCGACCATTTACTTGTACACAGCTCTCCGTCCCATGGTGCAGTGCCTTGAGAAGTCTGCAGTATTTCTCGGGTAGGCCAGTCAACTCTAGAATCCACCAAAGAGCTTTTCGATCGACTGAGTCAAATGCAACACGGAAGTCAACGAAGGCAATAAATGCTTTCTGTCGGAACTCTGTGGTCTTCTCTACTATTTGTCGAATCGTGAAAATCTGCTTGATGGTTGAACGATCCGACATAAAACCAGCTTGCTCTGGTCGCCGGATTTTTCGAATGATGCCCCGACATCGATCCAGCAGGACCATTGAATACAGTTTGCCAGGGACTGACAGTAGGGTTATTCCCCGGTAGTTGGAGCAGTCACTTCTCGAGCCTTTTCTCTTCCATAAGGGGATGATGACACCCTTCCGCCAATCCTCGAGAATTATCTCTGTTTGCCAGATTGTAGAGAACAGGGCGTGTAGAAACAGGAGCATTGCAGGACCTCCATATTTTAGCAGCTCTGAGTTTAAGCCATAGATACCAGCAGCTTTATTATTCTTGAGTCTTTTTACTGCATGTCCAATTTCTGAGGGGCTGAAAGGCTCATCTGGAGGAACATCTGTTCCAGGTCTTTGACTGCAAGGTTGGCTGGGACTATCATTAGGAGGCGCAGAAGGACCAGTATTGTTGAGGAGCGAACAGAAGCGGTCCTTCCACCGCTCAAGACAAGAACCTTCGTCAGAGAGAAGTGCACCATCCCTGGACAGGACGGGACACAAGGTGGGAGTTTTATTTTCAGTGAGGTCTCGGAGATGCTTGAATAGGCTGCCCATGTCTTTCTTTTTCGCAGCTAGCTCAATTTCATCGGCTTTCCTTGCAACAAACTGGGTTCTATCCCGGTGAATGAGTCTGTTCCGTACTCCATTGAGCCTCCGATATGTGGTCATGTCCCCAAGAAGTCTTGCCTTCCGTCTTTGCTCTATGACTTGCAGTGTTTCATTAGTTAGCCACGATTTCTTTGGATAACTCCTCTTGCCAAGCACTAGTTGTGCTGCTTCACTGGTCTGCAATTTAAAATGCTTCCAGATATCTTCGCTGCTATTAAGTGAGCCAAGGGCCTCGAAGCGATTCGATATCTCGATACTGTACTTCTGGCGAGTATCTGGTTCCTTTAGTTTCCCAATATCTGCAGCGACGGGTTTTCTTTTCGATCGTTGTGCATGGAGGCGAAGCCGAAGATCGGCGCACACAAGCCTATGGTCTGCGTTTCCAAGCTCTGCTGATCTGTAAGTTCTGCAGTTCTTCACCAATGATCTCCAGCGTTTGGAAATAATGACGTAGTCAATCATCTTCTTTGTACAACCGTCATTACTATACCACGTGTACTGATGAATAGTTTTGCGTTGGAAGCAGGTGTTTGCAATGTAAAGGTCGTGAGATTGGCACAGTTCAAGTAAGTGGAGCCCATTGTCGTTAAGTGGGTCGGGGGATACAGGACCAACTCTGCCACGCCATAAACCCATATCATCGCGCACTGTCGCATTAAAGTCGCCAAGGAGAACAGTCATATCATGGGGGGGGTACTGTTGCAAGGCATCTGGACAAAGCAGAGTAGAAATCCTCCTTAGTTGCATCATCAGAATCATTGGTCGGGGCATAGCATACGATGACAGTCATCTTGCCATGCTTGTGTCCAAAGCGGGCTTTCATTAATCTCTCCGATACAGCTTCGTGTAAAAGTAAGGCCTTTCTTGTAAGGCTATTTAGTGCAAGGCCAACACCATTCCTTCTCGAGCTTCCTCCAGACCAGAGCAATGAGTCACTGTTACCTATTCGCTCTTCTCCGCTTCCGGTAAGACGTGTTTCTGTAAGACCTGCAATTGACACTTTATTCTTAAGAAGTTCTTCAGAGAGTAGGTTCTTTGACGCAGGTGCATTCAAAGTCAAGACATTCCAGGTGGCTATTCGTAGCCCCCTTCGGTCCATAAGGTTTAGTCTGTCAGTCTTTCTGACGTCGTCAGCATGTCCATTGACGCGCGATGGTCGAGATCTTAAAAGGGAATCCGGGTCCGAGGCTATATTGTCACTTTTCGTAACACTTAATTTTCGGGTGGAGGGTCGCTAGCCCAACCAACCCTAGGCCTGGAATCTGATTAGAACTAGGTTAAACCTAGGTACTGAGATTCCCGGGGTGAGTCAGCAGACAGAGTCTGCCTCATTCCAGACGCATGTGAACACAACTTATTCAATTGACCACGAATTATTCCATGTTATGGTGTTCTCTATTCCTTTTTCTGATTTTGTAAATCTTCAGACAGCTCTACAATCCATTGATATTTAAAAATTGGAACGTTTGGATTCTTGAAAAGGTACTGCATAATGTCAAAAATTCATTACTTTGCATTTGATTTTATGACATTCCAAGAGTTATTTTCCAGGTTTTAAATTTACTATAGTCTTCATAAAATTTAAAGCTAGGTCTGTAATAAATGTAGAAAAAAGTAGATAAAATGCGGTATAGGGAAGTAGAGACACTGCGGTTTAAAAAGCAGGATATTTATTAGCTTGAGAAACGTTATAAGCCAGGGTAAATATTTCAAAGATGAAGTAAACATCAGACTAAACAAGAGCCAAGAGCTCATATAGCACTTGTGACGAGGCCGGAAGGACCAAGAGCTCATATGGCACTTGTGACGAGGTCGGTCTTTACGAGTGATAACTCTTTACTAGAGTTATCGATTTTGCTGTTCTTTGTTTATTGGCAATTATTACAAAGATAAACTTGCAAATAAAGTGTTCCTGTAGTCTCTTCTTGTTCAGTATTGCAACGTTTGTCCCACCAAGTTCATCCCGATCTCTTCACTCTAAGTGTTTGCCAAGATTTCTGGTCTCCCCCTCCAACTCCCCCCAATGTCAACGGATCCAGTCAGGATTTAAAATAAGAGCTCTGAGACACGAGGTCCTTCTAAATATCAAATTTCATTAAGATCCGAAAGCTTGTTCGTAAGTTAAAAATACCTCATTTTTTCTAATTTTTCAGAATTAACCGTCTTTCCACTTCCCCCAGATGGTAGAATCAAGGAAGCGACTATTTCTAATTTAATCTGGTCCGGTCCCTGACACGCCTGCCTACTTTCAGTGATCGCTATATTAATCACCTATCTAGTTTCGGATCTTCTTCATGTAAAAATTGATGTGGTTCAGGATTCAAATCTTAGACATCTCGCACCCTAAGCGAGAATCATACCCCTAGACCAGCACGCCACAATTAAGAAGACCAATCATTTGTTTTATTGGCAAATAAAATTCTTCTCAACTATCTCGTTTGCTCGCGCCCCCCCCCCAGATGCTCGAATCGGGAAAAAGACTATTCCTAATTTAATCTGGTCTGGTCCCTGATATGCCTGCTAACTTTCATCGTCCTAGCTTGTCTGGAAGTGCCCGAACTAGCAAAAATCGGACCGACAGACAGACGGACAGAAATTGCGATCGCTATATGTCAATTGGTAAATATCAAGTGCCGTAAAAAACCTTAAGTGGTTTCATTCAAACAGAAATTGATGAAAAAGCAAAAGAATCCAGATATAGTGAAATCATGGGATTTTTGCGACCAAGGTGATGAATTTAACTATGGGAACAGTATAGAAGCGCAGCTACTAAACAAAGAAAAGGTAAAAACTATTTGTTCGCTTAAAAAAGAGTGTTTAAAGACTATGTCTAACGTTAAAATTGTTAATGAGTCGTCAAGACTGCTGTCGGAAAAAGGGAAGCTTGAATTCCATATTAATCATGAAGGAAAAGTTTGGGCAATAGGATGGATGGAGGAGAGCCAATCCTTTGATCAGCTTCAAACGGTTTAGCACTGATATTCAAGGACCCGCGATTAAGAAACATCTCTGGAAAATAGTTTCCAGGCCTCAATGAGCTAAGGATGGTTTGAATATGCAATCTAGAGCAGAAAAAAGAGCTGAAAACGAATATCTGGTGGCGCACTCAAAATTCAATGCGCCATTGGCAAAAACCGCATATCTGCAGAAATAGGAAAAAAACAAAGATCGAGTATATTTTCGCTCTGGGGAGCTTTTTTGAGCAAATTTTCTGGTAGAATATTTCTCCATGAGAGCAATTTCAGATCCAACTCCACTAATAGGGGATTTCAAGAGTAGAGGGGTAGTATTATCTCTCTGCTCTACTTTTCACATTTACCATGCCTTAATTTGCAGTTGCAAGTATATAGAATTTACGAGTTCTTCAACTGTTCGAAATTACGTGAAAAAGCTATACTCTGTGCAATACTAGGTATTTTGAAAGTTCTCTCCCCCCCTTACTCCATCGATGAGACAAAGATCTTTCTACACTTGGAACACCCTCTTTCCGCTAGACTTAGACCCAGCACCCAAGGAACAACTCTTGTGATGCTAGAATTGTTAACCGATTGCGCACGCAACTGTTTTCTGGCCATGGCCTTAATAGAGTGGGGGCACGCCCACGAGGGAATCCAGATAAGACTGGTTTCCAATCGGTCTAAAACTGGTTCCGTATGAACCTCTAGCCATGGTCACAGTTGCGTTTCAGAGTGTTGTCCCACAAATTTTCGGGAGCTACTACGTTGATACTGTCCGATTATTTTGGCTCTCAACATGTCAGACCAGGAATTTAACGTGAAATTCATAAGAGAAGTGGAGTTTATAGTACAACTATAAACTTCCAGCGTACAAAGCTTGGCAATTCTTTTGATGCTAAGAACAGACAAGACTTTGCATTTTTGTAAATAGGGTTAGACCAACACTCCCTCTAAATCCTACGAAACCTGCGGTACACCAAGTAATCAATTGAGTCTTCCTCTTCGAAACTCAACATAATTAACCACACTGCAGTACTCAATTAGATACACATAACTGATCCACAACCACTCGCGTCCGTGGGCAGAGATACGTTTCATTTTAGTTATAAACTGGTCGTAAGCTAGATGCAGATAAGACTAGTTTCCAACCGTTTTCTTGAAATAGTTGCCCCGTGGGTGCTGGGCCTTATGCACCTAGCGGAAATTTTAAGGGAGCGCTACCTAGCAATGTGATCTCATTACACGAACGTCAATGTCATCACTTTTTTGATAATCTAAGGTTTTTAAAGCCAACAAAGGACTGGTTAACTGTCTCAGACAAGAAGTATGTAATACAGAAGTCCATACTGAAATAATTTAATGGTACCAACAATCTAGTGTTTGTCTGTCCTCAATTTCTACCTAAAAATAAAGTTTTTTCAATCATTTTTCCCTATTTCAATCAGGGTTATTCAAATGTTTATTATTACTTGAAGGAGATCAAACAATAAATTTTAATCTATATAATTCGAGTATATATTGAAAATTTTCCTCGTAAGTGTTGGACAAAGCGCAAATTTTTTCAGAGCTTATGAAAGTGAAGAGAATCTTGTATGGGATAGATCTCAGCACTATCAATGGACTGAAATAGCTAGAAAATATTCTGAGCTTTGAACTCGTTTCGTACGCTCCTTCAATTTTTGAGCTCAGGATTTCTACGTTGGTGCTTCGAAACGGGGTTAAGTCTATCGTGCTAGACTTTTTGAGAGAGGCCAGTGGCTTGCTTGAATGGCCTGAAAACCCGAACTTTGAACAGGATTGTTGTTTGTATGGGTTTTTATCGACTTTATGTCATTGGTTCACCAAAAACCACCAGCTGAACATGAAACCGTCCAAATCCATGTCATGCGGCTGTTTAAAGCCGTGTTGAAATGGATACCTGAAAAAGCAAGTGAAATGCATATCGTGGATGACAAGTATGACGGACAGTTTGGTCACACTGACCCAAACGGGGGCAGCATATTTCTGGAGAACTGCAGCGGATGTCACTAGCTATGTGGCCCCTGCTCAACAGTCTAATCCTTCTCGACGAGCTCAAAAAGCGAAAACTGGACAAAGATTGTTGCAGATACAAAGAGCAAAGAAAATTTGATGAAAACAACTTATGAAACATGGAAAGGAAATGAATTTGACAATATGAGCAGCTTAATTACTACCGACACCTTGCGTGTATGACTGTTTGGAGAATTTGAAGACAGGATTAGAGCTGTATCTTTAAGTCATGATG
This sequence comes from Artemia franciscana, assembly GCF_032884065.1. NCBI lineage: Eukaryota > Metazoa > Arthropoda > Branchiopoda > Anostraca > Artemiidae > Artemia > Artemia franciscana. Next base: position 17,707,562 of record NC_088876.1, read on the forward strand.
TTGATTCGCTCAGTGTTGAAAATTTTCTGTGTAGCACACATGAGAAAGCGGACACCTTTTGCTTCAAAAACGGCTTTGAAAGGTTGACTGTTTTTGCTAATAATATTGATGTAGTTAAGATTCTAGGGGACCAATTCCCTCGTCTCCTTAGCATTTTTCCTGGGGATAATCTTATTCCTCAACTCCTCGTGAAGTTTCCGAATTACTATGTCTACATTGATCTTTTGTTCCAGAGAACCGAGAATAAAATGTTGGACTATCTGGTGCTTATTCACTGCATTTTGGGGTGTGACGCAACGAGTTACTTTTTCTCCAAAGGTTGAACATTCTTAGCGTCCACCAAGAAGAGCGGTATGTACATGGAGGTTCAGTATGCAATACAGAAGTTGAGAGATGAAACCTTCACGGAAGCCAGTATGTTCTCCTTCCAAAATGTTGCAAGAAAGCTGATAATCAGTGCTTATGGAAGGGATACTAATCAGTTTTTTCTCCTTGATTTGCGAGTACACTTGACCCTCTAAGAAAATACTGAAAGCGTTGCTTCCTACAGGGAGGGGGGCGTCAAACATTGTAAGCGTCTTATTATAAGCTTGAAATCTGGAAGGCCTCATTGATAACAGGACGATGTCTGCCAAGCCCTTTGAGTTAAAGATGGCATTATTATGGAACAGATGTTGTCCCTGTTGTTTCAATCGCTTCCGTCGGGATATTCACGACTCTTTTGTGAGTTTAGCAAAAGTGTGCCAAGAACTGTAAATTTCTTCCTCAATTTTTGTGATGTTTTGTGTGATTGTTTCTGCAGCTATTTTTTTTTATTTTGGAAGTACTTCTGTCGAGACTAGGATTCGAATCACTGCACTTTAATTTATTCCAAGTGGCTTCTGTTTTAATGCCATTAACGGAATGGAGTTGCAAAGGTGTTGCGTCATCTTCCTGTGTAGTTCGAGTTGTTCTGTTCCTCCCCCTTTGAACATAACTCTAATGCAAGGATAGGAAAGTTGGTTTCTGGTGTCACCACTTTGGTACATATTAATAATGTGCAGTTAGGACGCTAGATCTGATTGTGCTTATAATTTTTCTATTCTATTTCGGTACATTATTCTGTTCCACATTCTACGTTCAAAACTCTCATCTAGGTCGAAAAACAGAAAATATAGCTAATGGCGTCATCGATTATGCAAATTAGTTTATATCTCCTTTGGCCCCACAAAATTTTTGTTGCGCCCACCTATATTCGTTTTCAGCAACCAGTTCTGCCCCTGACAGACTCTTCAAACTACTTTATCTCGTTGAAGTCTGTAATGTTTGAAATTCGTTGGCTGGGTCTCTGACTATAAGACACGTAGTTTTAGCAGCAGTCGCATTACCAGCAATTGCAATGACTTCAATGGATTAAAATCTATCACAACTATCTTGAGAAATTATCTCTACTATTTTTCGAATTCTGTCACCAGGATGAATTATTCTATGACTAAATATTGTCTAGATTAAAGAATAGTTTAAAGAATAGGCTATCAAATTACATGTTTTTTAAATTGTTTCCAGACTATTATTAATTGGCTGCTTTGATGAAATTTAACGCTTCCTTGTCATTTTAGTGTATCTTTTTTTTAGTTTATTTTCACCTTGGATACGTATTTTCTTTCGCAGTAATTACTTAGCTCGATCAACTAAAATGATCAACGATGAAACTAAAACATCTTTTTTATTTCTTGCTATTTTTCATTTATAACAAATTTTTCACCTTTATATAGGCATATGGTTTTTAGAAATCCAGCATAGGGACAATTTTCCGATAACATGAAATTTTTGGTTGAAAATAAACATAGCCATTTATCAAGAGCAAGGAATAAGTTTCTTTTTCCTTTTATTTAAAATGAGAGATCAAGACTAAGTTTAAGATATCAATTTCTTGAGATTGCCAATAAATATAAACAATTTGGTTTAATAAATGAGTCACCCTCACTCTATACATATAAAAAAAAAAATTGAAAGAGATAGTTCTTTCTGCCTATAGTAGCGGGGACTGAATGTAAAGTGATTTATTTATAAATTAGTTTATAAGTCCCATCCACGTTTCCATGAGTCAATTTTTTTCCCACTTCTCTCTTTCTCTTTCTCTCTCTCTCTCTCTCTCTCTCTCAATCTCTCTCTCTCTCTCTCTCTCTCTCTCTCTCTCTCTCTCTCTCTCTCTCTCTCTCTCTCTCTCTCTCTCTCTCTCTCTCTCTCTCTCTCTCTCTCTCTCTCTCTCTCTCTCTCTCTCTCTCTCTCTCTCTCTCTCTCTCTCTCTCTCTCTCTCTCTCTCTCTCTCTCTCTCTCACTCTTTCTCTATGCACTTCGTATGAGTTATTGAGGCATAATTCCTTCTTCTTTTTCTCTCTCTATTGTTAAAGGAGACAAAACGAGTTGTCTCCTTTGTATAAGATTTATGTATATCGTTCCTTTATAATAAAGTCAAGTCTAAGTCTATCGAAAGAACTCAAGCTTAATTATTTCCGTTCACACAAATTTACTACTCATTATTATATGAAACGTAATAAAATAACATGGAGACAGGTGACGCCACTAATTTTCTTATTTTTTATACCGTTAAAATTTTATTATATTTGTCGCCTACTTTGCACGTTTTCGTAGCTTGTGCGAGTGTAGACTCAGTAAAAAGCGATAAACCTCCCTTGTATTCCTAGCCCCTTCATCATAATCTCTTGTCATTTCTTACCCTGGGACAACCCCGTAGTCCTCCATGACATCAGATTAAGACTTTGAGAAAATAATTCTGCTCAAACGGCGAAAGGTTTTAAAATGCCACGCAGGGGTTTTAATCATGCGAAGAATTTAAATACTGTATGATTGAAGACACAAATTGGACCCGTGCTTACACCAATTCTCCACGTCTTCATTGCTTCCTCAGACCCCAACTTTTTAACAAAAAGGTATGTTGTACCTTGTTGCAACAGAAATTTCCCAATGACTTTCAGTCTTTATTATTGGAAAACCAAAGCGGGCCAGCAGGCCCTATAACAACTCACCCATGTCACCAAAACTTTTAGCTGAAACGTGGCTGTGCTGCAGCTTGTTTCAACCCAAATCAAGCAAGAACTTTCAAAGTACATTCTTAGAGGACCCAACTAGGCTCATGGTACCTACCTCTGTCAATAGCCACCAGCCACTATTGGCTTTTTGGACAAGGAGAAAGAAATGTAGCACCTTGTTGGAATCGGAATCACACAAGGAAAATAACATGTGTGATTGGGGGAATAAAATTTACCACTACAACATCACCCTTCGCTGCCAGTTTCTCAGTGAAAAGGTAGTAAGAATATTTTCTTTGGTCTGCTTGAAATTTTATGGAATGCAGCTTGGGTCAGCAGGTCAGAAAAAATGATCGTTTTTACAGAATTATTCTCCATCTCTTCTTACCTTGGGACTCAGAGTCACTCAGGAATTACTCAGAGTCACTTAAAGCTTCTGATGCAATTACATTAGGCAAGGAGGAAAAATGAGATCAATTATCATGGTTATACACCACTTTTGGCATGCACAAACATTTCATAAGAAAACGTAGATCAGCTTGAAATTTGATAACTACAAATCAACGTTCATTCCTCTAGCTTTAAAAATTTTAAGCCTGAACTGCAAGGGCTGGCTTGAAGTTGCTTAAAACTCATTATTAAATCTGTAAACTTCTTGACCTCAAGAATTCTGCGCCACTAGACTAAAAGCCTAGCCTGTTATCTAGAACTATTCTTTAGGCAATTAACTTTGTTTTGTTTTCCATTTTTGAAAATGGACATTATTGATGGTGTGATTTTGCAGCAGGGACATTTTGCCTGAAATGAGTCAACATATACCTCAATGATTTTCCCAAGACTCGTGACTGAAGATGGAAATCCTTGTGTAGTCGTGAACTCTGTTCTTTTCTTATCTGCAGTGCATCTGCAAAGGGCATTGAAAAAGTAATATGTAAGTGGTTTTTAACGTTTGCAGCCTATACACTTTAGTGAATTTGTAGCCTCCTAAGAAGATTTCTTGGAAATACTGTAAAGAGACTACTGCAAAGAACTAAATAAATCAGTTACCTCTCTTAAAAGAATTGAACTTGAAATACAGAATTCACTAAAAGTATTTTTACAAATTTTTCCCCCATATCTCGATTAAATCTGTTTGCCCTTCCTCTCCAAAACATTGCAAATGATAAAATTAAAGCCAAAAAGTGATACAGTAGAAACTATTACTATTGCCAATCATCCAGCCTCGTTACCTTATCTCGTTCCAGGAAAAATGAATTAAAAACTTCGGTTCCGGCTGTATCAAAGAAATGTAAAAGACCAACGATTTGATTTTCATAACTGCGGTGACTGAATCAATGGACAATTCTTTTTTTTCTAAAGTGTTGTTTACCTGATGGTGTGGTCAAAAATAAAACACTATGTTTTACGGAGCACACCGTCGCGTAGATACTGATCTTGATATCTAGACTCTAACAGTCACTTTGCCTGGGACTCTAGAGTTCAAGCGTATTGGAAAGTCTAGAACATAATAAGTGTCTATTGGGTGTGAAAAATTTCTTAAGAATTTGCGTCGTCAACAGTACTATGTTTGGTTATAAGTTCTTCGGAGTTTAGAAGAGGAAAGCACTTCCGAGGTGATGTTTAACATGCCATAGTGTCTCACACAGAAAAAAGGTAATTCTACTACTCCAAAGATTCCTCGCTGCCAGGGACTCCATTGGTCAAAGAAGGGTATTCCATATGGTAATCCGATTTGTAGCATAAATTGTAACTCAAAGAGGCAACCACTTTACAGTTCCATATGTACTACTGTAAAACTTTTTCTTAGACGAATTTTTTCCTACTGTTACGTCATTTGATCTGAAGGTATTGGAAAATTTTCAAGGCTGAGCAAATTTACTTTTTATGCTAGTCCAATACAATTTTTACACAGTCTTTGGTTATGTTAATTTCTCTTAGAACTCTACATGACATGTTTAGAGTTCCTGAGAGGCCTATTAGAGGCGACCCAGCCAGTTGCATTGCTAGTTTGTTCCAAAAGATTGCAGTACTAACTTATTCTGTGCTAAGGGCTTATAAGTCTTTTCTTGCTAGTAAACATTTGATTTTGTTTTGGTCCCTTGTGATTTACCCATTAATAATCGAAAATCATTCATCTTTTCAAGTGTTTAAGTCGGCTTTTCATAGACTTAACGTTTTTATTGTCTCATTTCGATTCAAGTTTACGCATTTATTTTAAGCGATTTTAACTTTGACTCCAATTATGTAAATAAAAATTGTATAACTTCATTTTAATCTTTACAGATTATTCATATTTGTAGTGATTCAATTTATCATAGGGAACATAATAGCTCTGCTAAAAGGAAGAGTGATGTGGTTTCAGTGTGTTTTTACCAGGCCACTTTGTATGGAAGGGATGTTTGTACGCACTTCGGAGGGGGTTTATTCAATTGTCCTTCTAAAGAGTCAGAAGCTATTGGACGGCAACTAGTCCCTCTCTCCCACCATTGTGGGTGGTTCCCATACCCCCAGAAATATTCCATTGAAGCTTCAAGATTGCCATTTTTTTCAGATAGTAGGAAGGTCCAAAAAATATGACTTAACTGATAATAAGAACCCCAAAGCTCCTGGGGTAAGGACATTAAATTATACAAGTTGTCTATTGTCTAGATATAGTCGTTTTTTTTTTGAGGGTATTGAATGAAATATAAAAACAAATATGCATGCACGTTGTTAAAATGGATATCTGCAATATCCGAGGAACGACGGATGTTATCAATTTGAAGAGTTCAGAGCATGTTGAGGACACGTTAACCTAAATGAAAATTCACTACGTGTGTCCAGATCTTAAACAGGTCACATTTACAATATCTCATGAACGGCTACGGAGATTAGTTTGAAAATTCAAGGGAATATTGAGTGGGATGTTCAACTAAGTTCAACATCACTTTGTGCATCCAGGTTGTCAAAAGGGCATATCTGCAATATCTTAGGAAAGGCTAAGGGTGTGAAGTTGAAATTTTCAGTGTATACTGAACTAAAAAAAAAAATGCACCAGGCGCATCTCGATCGTTGAAAGGGCAAGTCTGAGATATTCCAGGAAAGACTAGGGGTATAATGTTGACATTTTTAGGGCATTTCAGGAAGGATTTTGAGCTTCATCAAAAGACACTACGTACATCCATGTTGTCGGTATTATGTTATAACTTTCAGGTAATGTTAAGGAAATGCTGAATTTGATCAAAATAATCTATGCCCATCTAGATGTTTAAAACGTTGTATCTGAGAAAACTCAGGTACGGCTAAAGGTGTCAAGTTGAAAAATTCAAGGAGTTTCGAGGAGGATGTTGAACTAAAGCTAGATTGTCAAAAGAACCTATCTTCAATATTTGAGAAATGGTGAAGATAGTTTGAAGTTTTAAGATATCTTGAGGAGGATGTTCAACTAAATATGGAAACACTATGCATATCCATGTCGTCAAAATAGCGTATATGCAACACCCCAGGAACAGGTAAAAGTACTAATTTGAAACTTTTTACTTTTGAATAAACTGAAAGCCACTATGTCTATCCAGGTTTTCATTAGGGATTATTTGTAATATCTCAGAAACAGCTAAGGGTAAAAGCTGCAATTATTGGAGAAGACTGGTGAGAATATTTAACTAGATCAAAAATCTTTAAGATCATACAGGTAATAAAATATACTTACTGCAGATTAGGTACACATATCTGCAATTTTTCAGAAACCGCTTAGGATAGCCTTTCAAGTTGAAACTTTCAAGCAATGTTCAGGGGGCAGTTAAACTAAATCAAAAGACACTACATTCATCCAGGTTGTCAAAAGGGTGTATCTGTAATTTCTCACGAATGGCTGAGGGTACTAAGTTGAAACTTACAGGGATTAGTAAGATTGATGCTGAAGTAAATCAAAAGACACTAATCACATCCAGATTGTCAAAAGGGCGTATGAGCAATATCTTAGGAACGGCTAATAATATTAGAAACTTAGAGTCAATGTTGAGGGGGATGTTGAACTAAATCAAAAGTATCAAGGCATGAAGACACCTAAGATAAGGCTTCAGAGCTAACAGAAACACAACCGAAACAATTCTGGTTGCATTGACTTTTGACTTCTCAATTTTGTTTTTAACCACAATTTTATGCTTCAAAATAACAAGAAGCTAAAACAAAATATAAAACAATAAGATCCTTATAATGAAAGGGTTAATCAATATTTTCCTAAATAAGGTTGTAACATGATGGAGGTCAGTCTGGCTTCAGCCACGTAGAAACCCAAATATTATGGATATTTTAATCCTTTTATTTACTACCACCGATTTCTAAGCGGGCTATAAGGAATAAGCGTCATTTCTAGACCAAAGAATATATAAGCTTACCTCTGTCAAAGTCCCTCTTGGGTAGTTGCCCTAATGCAGAAAACCCAGGCTGTTCTTGACAAATTACAATAGCCAGAAGAATGCTAATAAGTGAAGCATACTGAAATGCTTGAGTCATTGTGTGAGCCTAAAAATAAATAATGGTGGGTACCTGCTAGGGTTTAGGGTCGAAAAAGTAAAAGTGAAAAAAGTAAATAAAAAGAGCTTGTTTCAAAACATAATATACAAGTATCTCATTTCTTCAGCCATCAGCCAAAAAAATGCATCGGATGAAGAAAACTAGCACAGAATATGCGTCTTTTCAAGAGTGACCGAAGGGCCAAGCAAGTTTATGACTGTGTTGCCTATACTCTTGCGAAGGTCTTAGGGATAATTTTTTTTTCGTTCTATTACAAATGAGAGGAAGTAGGGGAGATATTCCCCAAGGAATTCCGAGGGGAAAGGAAATTTCTCATATTAAAAAAAAAATTTGATCCGCACATCTTTTTCCGACTTTTTGCATATGTTCATTCAATTTAAATTAATTGGTTAACTTGTGTAAATGGAGAGTAAAGGAAAAATTTATTTAGTTTGGAATTAACTGTAATGCGAATAGCCATTTGAAAAAAAATTCGATATTCGTTTTTATCGTTCCAGTGCCTTATCGTGTTTATCGATTTAAAGGCTCGATTCCTTGCGCTGAAGGGAGGGGGGAATTTCAGAGGTAACATTTTTACGCGGGAGAATTTTAGGCAAGAGGAATGTTTCCAGGAGGAAAGCAAATTTCCGGGGAAAAATTGTCCACGGGAGAAATTTCTAAATGGAATTTTTCAAATATTTCTAAATTTAAAACTTTATTGTTATTAATAGTCGGGGGATGGTTCCGCAGATGAATTTTTGTTAGGGGAGAATTTTCCAAAGGTAATTTTTCGCTGGGAAAAAGAAGGGGTAATTTTCAGTGGAGGGCGGGGAATGATTTTCCAGGTAGGAGTTTTCCGAGGAGAGGGGGAAATTGATCACGACGCATTTACCGGGGAGAATTTTCAAATGCTTTTAAATTTAAAAATACGATCGTTATTAATATGCAAGGAAATATATATACTAGATTTTTAACGTAGTTTTATGTTCATTTTAGGGTTCATTTATAGGAATTATTCCTATATCTATGATTGAGGTGATCAGTTAGTTTAATTTTTTGCCCTCTTTTAGTTACATTTATTCATTGATGGCAACTTCTGTACGTTTTAAAGTTTGAATTACTACAAGACTTTATTTCCGCCCTTTATAAGTTTTAATTCGGCTGTGCTTTTCTTAAAAAATGTCTGCTGTTGGAATAGTGGGAGGCTGGTTGCTTTGAAATCACTATTATCTCTCAAAAAGGGTATTGGAAAATTGAAATTTCCAATCCAATGAGCCCTAAAAAGGTTTTTATGACCACCCTTCCAAGCAAAGTTGCGAAAAAAAATATATTTCAGCCTAATATCCTGCTCGTTTTGGGGGGAGCCAACATTTTTTCCTTTTTTTCTGCATTTGAGCCTTCTTTGTTCAAGGATGTACGACTATTAATTTCGAGGCGATCAAGGAGAAAAACATTTTTTAAGACCCATCCTTTGAGGGGCAGGAGGGAAGTGCCCTGGAAAATTTTTGTACATTATGTTTATTTTGAACAAAACACTTACAGAGGCAAGTTTCAAACTCACCAGGGACAAAAATTTCTGCGGCCCGTTTCCGAGCCAGCTTCCCTCGTCCCTCTGAACAAAGCATTCGGTTCTTTTGACCCAGTGAACATTCCCGAACGATTTGGAGTCAATAACACACCCAGCATCAAACAAGTCCCCCCCCCCTTTCCATTACAAAACCTGTGTCCAAACAGTTGATAATATTTACGGCCCTTGCCGCAGAGACTATGAGGGTCTTGTCATCCCCATAGATTTTTTATTGGAACTTCCTTCCATTTCGAATAAAAAGATGATCTCAAAACTTTGATCGGATGTCTCTGGGATTGAGCTTAGCTGCTTTTTGTGTCCCGGATTGACTTTCAGCTTTCCAGTGGTTTCAAAGAACGGCAATTCTAAAAACTCAAATCTTTTAATTAAGCTTTCAATCTTTTAATTAATAAGAATCACTCACTTGCCTTCCAGGATCGAGTATTAAAAAACATAAACTCTTTTGTGAAGATAAAAAAATCTCTTGGCCCTGACTATAAAAGTCTTATGGAGAAAAATTTGTATCAGTTAACCATTGTTTAGAATCATTTGATGGTTATCAGATCAATGACTGGCTTGGTTAGACGGACACTAATGCTATAGAGTAAGATTGAAAATCAAAACCCACAATGAATAACATTTAGTTTTTTGCGCCAGTTCAGCCTCTGTGGACTATGAAAGAGTGTAAGTAAATTTACAATTCCCCAGGACTGGATTTGTAAAAGCTCTTCGCCTCAATTTTGAAGTCATTGATTCACATGAACTTTGTTCTTCCTGTCAATAAGTAAGAACAAAAGAACCTAATTAATTAATTCAGATTAAATTGTATTTAGTTTTAATTGTATTTAGATTAGTCTATTTTTTGTTAAAGCTATTTGTCCAAGAAATAATTAGAAATAGCCTAAGACTAAGGCCTACCTGAATCTGGTCTTGAGAGGAACAAAGAAAGTAAAGAAAAAGTCGGAAAGAAACTTGAAAGGTAAAATAAATTTTGGAAGTAAAATATCGAAGATTAAAAAGGAAGTAAATTGATGAAAAAATAAATTATAAACGAATATTAGACCAAAAATTTAAGACACTAGTATGCGAACAAAGCAGAAAAATCACATTTTACACAAATAATATGTGCTGGAAACCCCGCCATTACAAAAAGCAGGTTTTATACGATTTCGTTCTGCCACTACGGTTCCTTTTGATAGAGGGACGTAAATTTGCAAATTTAACTGAATATATGAACTCAATTTCCCATTTTACCATCTTAATAATTATTTACATAATTTTTTTTATCGATACAATTCAAAAACTATTTCATGGTAGTATTCTATCTCTGGAAATACCTGACGGTACTTTCACGTTTTTTTTTCTTCTAAGATCAACTCAATCCCTCGTTACAGTTAAACTAGTTTTAATGTAAAAGCACAAATGTCCTCAGAAGCGGTATTCCATTAAGCTACTACCCAAGGAGCATGTTGAACGAAAGGCAAGAAAAGAGAAAAGCATACTCCATTCTGAGGATCGTAAGGCAACAGAATCTTATCTACCTTATGTATTGTCAAATGATTATTATCAGATTAGTAAACGACTGGCTGTTACGAACACCTACCAGTCATATAAATTTATTAAAACACCTTTCCAAGGTAGTATCCAGGGGGAGTACTGGATTTTAGCCCTCTCCTCTTCCAAAAATCTTTGTCTGACTCGTAAAAAATGTAATGAAAACGCATGTAAATTTTATTTTTTTTTTTATTCTTTTTGCAAACAGCCCCCTCCCCGAGTCAAATCTTGGATATGCCCTTGCACCTTGGTTACATACACGTTGTCAGTCTAGGAAAATATCCGGGAGTAAAGAATGGTTTTTGAAATATAATGTTGTAGTCACCAGCATCTGTGGGCTTTTTTTCATCTGGCAGTGGTATTTTCACCGCTAGTAGTAATGAATTAGAAAATCAAAATTTTGAAACATTTTAGAAAAAAAAATTGAAAAAATAAATACAATACACATATTATATATATATATATATATATATATATATATATATATATATATATATATATATATATATATATATATATATATATATATATATATATATATATATATATATATATATATATATATATAGCACCGGGAGCCTGTTGGCTGCACAGCCGGGCTAGTTTGAATGTTTTAATTCAAACTAGAAAAATACCTGCAAATCTTAAAATCAGTTTTTTTTGTTAGAAAAAATCAAATCACTACGTAACTAAACTCACAGGTTTGAACACCCCACCCGACCCCCTAGGATTTTAACGAAACTATGCCGCTGTTCCTTGAGTCTATTTACCAGTGCACATCATCTGAGCCTCAGTGTATCTGGGGTTTAGGCCTTTTCCTAATATCGATGTCGCTTTGCTAAATTTATGCCTTTCAGCATAAAGCGTTTTAAATCACCAAAAAAGGTATTATGCAACTCCGATCAGAAGTGAAGGAAAAGATAAACTTACCAAGGAAGCAAGTCGCTGTTTTGTATCTCTTTAAGGTGAGCAGAAGCGAAACGGTAGGATGTAATGTGGAAAGTGATGCAAATAATTTCAAGTGGGCCACCTTAAATGAAAGCTGCGCACCCACAATGAACTATCCAATAGGACACCTGCTGGACGGAAGCTTATCACCTATGTACTTATGACTAAAGGAAGACTTTTTTTTGTTTTTCTAACCAATAAATTAATTTGGAACGTGTTGTTTGTATAAAAGCTTATCAACAATGATTAGTTCCGGCTTTTTTTTATGAAGCAGGTGAGCTGGAGCTGCCAAACGCTTTTGACTTGTCATGTTGTTTAGCTCAACTTAATTGGTTCAAGTCAATGTTCATTCTCTGCTCAGGATCCCCCCCCCCAAAAAAAAAATATAAAACAGTTCTTGTTGACGAACTTTTAATACGGAGCGACTTGGCCCAATAGTAAGAGAAATTGTAAAAAGCAGAATCTCGATAACAATAGATACATAAAAGGAACTGGCTTTTTATGCTGAGTCAAAATATACGAAAATTCATGAAGTTTAATGTTACCCATCAAAAGCTACGAGACTGAGAAAATTTTCCTGATTTTTGAAAAAAGAGAGAAACACACCCAAAAAGCTCAGCAATTCTTATGAGAACCATACTGTCAGGTTCTACATATAAGAGAACCTCACTGTGGATGTTTCACAAACATTTGAAATTTTGTGTTTTGCCAAAATCACGAATGCGTGTTTATTTGGTTGTTTGTTTGTTGTTGTTTTTTATATAGGTGATCGAATCAAACCAATGGTCCTTAAGGATCGGAAGAGGGCTCAATTTAAATAAAATTAAAATTCGGTTGCCCTTTTTAAGTGACCAAAAGTGTTGGAGGGCAACTAGCGCCCCTTCCATACCCCTTTTTGCCCCGAGGCATTCGATTAAAAATTAAGATAGACATTTGATTAAGCATAGTTGAATAGTCACTAAACAAGCCTTTTGGGATGACATGACACCCCATAGTCACTGGGAGATGCTGTTTAAGTTACGAAACCTGCGCATTATTCACACATAAAATTTCTTACTGGGAAATGTACGGAGTTTTATTCGAAGGGGGGAATTTTATAGGGGGAAGATTTTCCATAGAGAAAAATTTCTGTAGGGAGAAAAGTTTTCCACGGGGAGTATCCCAGGGGAAATTCTAGACGAAGGGGGAGGGGATTTACTGGTATGATTTAGTGTGTTTATACCAAGTTTTGACATTATTTATTTATTCTATATCGTTTCCCAAATAACGGGCCATTGAGCCTCTTAGGATATTGTTTTTGTTTTGTTATTGTATGGAAATAAATGGAACTTAAAATTGATTTGGAATACTGTCAGAAATGAAATTAAAAAAAAACAAGTATTTTCACGTGGAAGTAAGGAGCAACATTAAAACTTAAAACGAACAGAAATTCTTCTGTTTGTGAGAGAGGCTGCCCTTTTCTCAATCCTCGCTCTTTACGCTAAATTTTGACTTTTTTCCACATTAAATGGGCCATTCTTAAGCCTATGAACAGGCATTCAGACACATGAACCGTTGAATATAAACGAAAGAGCGATGGTTGAAGATACAGAAATATTTTCTGCTGGTTTCAAGTTTAAATGTTGTTCCTTACTTTCAGTTGGATTTTTTTTATTTAATTGATTATCAAGGCTGATGTTTCTGCAAATATAATTTTGATTTTTGTCCTTCCCAGAAATTTCAGCAATAGCAGTCTTTTGTATGATTAACTTTAAAACAGTCTCCAAAAAAACAACTTATTTGAAGATAAGTAAAAAGTAACATTGAAACCTAAATCGTGTATAAACAAAGTCATGTAATAGCTTAAACTCAACAAGAATAGAAATAGCTAACTAAAACAAAAGAATTAAAAGGGATTATCCAAAAAAAAGCTGAAAACAAGCACATATTACAATGGACGAATAAATCAAATCTAAAATTGATATAAATTAGTCAAACTTAAAATAAACAAATAAAAATATCTACAAGGTGAACCTTTTAAATCTTATAAAATGCCAAAGCAACTTCAAACTTCACATCCTTCCTCCTATACAATATAACTGCTGCACTCAATAATACACCCGACTTTGAAGCCCCTATGTCAGTAGACTTTTACTATATAACTACAAAAACTTCCAAACAAGAAGTTTTTCAAGGAAAAATAAAGAGCTACATTAAACCAGAGACGAGCAGACATAAACTCAGATAATTCTTAAACTTAAAACGAACAGAATTCACTACAAATGACTATATGAAGCCCAAAACGAACAAGAATTACGATGAATAGTCAAGTCAAATTTACATCAAATCGAAATTACCTCAAATAAGAGTAGCGCCAATGCCCCTAAGTCTTCTAAAGGTCAGAGTGTTATTTTTGCTTTATTAAAGACAATTTTTATTTCTAGCACTTTTCTCAATGTCATTCAGGGTATACAAATTCGTGGTGCACATCCCCTTCCCTCCCACTCTAAACTTTTAACAGCTTGAATGTTATTTTTCTTCCATGAAAAGTGATTTGTATTTTGAATAGTGTTGTTTTATTTGTCAAAATGTTAAGAATAACAACAAAAAGGAAGAAAAATAACCATTATAGCCAAGATGGCTGATAAGAACTAAAGAAAGTAGACTGACTGTTGACACGAGTTTGTGAAGATATTCATTCCAGGGAGTATAAGGCAATTTAGATTTATTAACGTTCTAAAAAAGAAAACGTTAATATTTTTAGTAAAACGTGAATGACATTATAGCATTCAGAAAGCTTAGGGAGCATTGGTCCTACTCCTGTTTGAGATAATTTCTGTTGTTTTTTTTAGACTTATTAATTGTAATTTTCGTTCGTTTTGGTCATTTGTTGATAGAGACCTCTGTTCGTTTCAAGCTTTTGACGCAATTCAAAAGATAAAAATAAAAAAAAGAGAGGGGAGGGGTAGAGCCCCACTTTGGGTTCTTTTATCAGACAGATCGAAAATTCTTGTATGTTTTATTACTTCAGCAAACTGTAATACATCCACCTATCTAAATGTATCTATGGAATAATCGCATAATTTGGTGAGGCTTTTACTCTTTAACATAACATGTTGCCCTCAAAGCCACCTTTATGGAACATTTTAACTGATCTGGTTAAACTCTATATTTCAAATTTTGACCTAGTGCTATATGGAAATTTGAGCACGGGGTGTGATCCCAACTACCTCAGACAAGCTGTTTTATATGTTGATACCTGGGAGAAAAACATAATAACACATGAAGGCATATATCGCTCTTTACTAAGTTAACACTTTTGTTTTGACTATGACAAAATGATTTTAATTGAAATTGAATTTCAAGCTTCCTCAAATTAGCCAATTTTACCCCTGATTTTAGATCCCAAAAGGTACTGAATGAACATTTTGGCTTGAAAGTTCTAACAGTAAATCTTTCATTGCGACAAACACTACTTTTTATTGTATATTGACCAAGACTAAAGTTAATCTGTCGGAACTTCACTTAATTGTCAGCTAATTGTATCCATCCACTTGATCTCATTTATAGAAAGATGAACTCTCAATAACCGTATATGAATTGTTTAATTCTAAAGTCTTAGAATTGTATTCTACAAACTTTGGAGATCATAAGACCAATTCCACGAGATTAGATTATTTAACTTGGTTAAAGACAATTAGGGAATTATAGCTTAACGGACTGATTAGACAACGCCGCTCAGCCAATGAAGACCGATTTCCTCAAAAGGTACAGTTTTGATTTCGCTGTATAAAAATACGTTTTAGGCAGAAAATCTTCTACTAAAAGCATCAATAAAAAACAAGAGCTAAGAGCTCATATGGCACTTGTGACGAGGCAAGAAGAGCTAAGAGCCAAGAGCTCATATGGCGTGAGCTCTAACAAAATTCTAAGAATCAATAGATTGATTTAATAGGAAATTCAGAGGCTTAATGCCGGTCAGGATTTAAAATAAGAGCTCTGAGTCACGATCTCCTTCTAAATATGAAATTCATTAAGATCCGATCACCCACTCGTAAGTTATAAAATACCTAATTTTTTCTCTTCCTTTAGCCCTCCCCCCCCCCCGATGGTAGAATCTGGGAAAACAACTTTATCAAGTCAATTTGTGCAGCTCCCTGACACGCCTACCAATTTTCATCGTCCTAGCACGTCCAGAAGCACCTATTCGTAAGATAAAAATACCCCAATTTTCACGTTTTCCAAGAATTCTGGTTTCCCCCTCCAGCTCCCTCCATTGTTACAGGATCTGGTCGAAATTTAAAATTAGAGGTTTAAAGCACAAGATCCTTCTAAATATAAAATTTCATTAAGATCTGGTCACAATTTCGTAAGTTACAAATACCTCATATTACCAAATCCCCTCCCAAAAAATCTCCACCAAAGAGAGCAGATGCGGTCCGGGTATGTCAGTCACGTATCTTAGACAGGTTTTTATTCTTCCCATTCAGTTTCATCCTGATATCTCCGCTTTAAGTATTTTCTAAGATTTCCACGATATCTCTCCAATCATCGAATTTCATTAAGATCTGTTCAACCTTATGAATACTTCATTTTTTCTATTTTTTCCGAATTAACGGGCCCCCCACAACCCCCCCCCCAGATGGTCAAATCGGGAAAACGACTATTTCTAATTTAATCTGGTTCGGTCCCTGATACACCTGCCAAATTTCATCATCCTAGCTTACCTGGAAGTGCCTAAAGTAGCAAAACCGGGACCTGCTTAAAATCTGCAGCTAGTATCGATATTTCCGGTTTCGAGCTAAAGCTATCATCTGAGGTGTTTAATGTAAAATAAAATATTCATATCTTCTCGTTTCGGATTTTTACTTTTAAGTCCTATTGTACATTAATATTGTACTAATATCCAAATATCAATACGTATTACTAAATATCCAACAGTTCTTGAAATAATGTTTTCAGCATTGAATGAGCATCCAAAAGTTCATGAAATAATATTTTCACATAAATACACACAGAGGTCTTAAATGCGTCTTACTCTGACGAGAGCATTGAATGAACTGACGAGAGAATTGAATGAACTGTGATATTCTTTGCTATTCTACTTTTAACATCTTCACTGCATGTTTCAATTGATCGATCTTCTCATTGCCCAACATCAACTCTTCACCTCAACTTATTCCTAGTCTTAGCGACTTATTTTTCTAGACAGTAACTTTCAGACCTGTTCTAGGTCTGACTGTCCCTCAAAAGGGACAGTTTTGATTTCGCTGTATAAAAATACATATGCGTTTTAGGCAGAAAATCTTCTACTAAAAGCATCAATAAAAAAAACAAGAGCTAAGAGCTCATATGGCACTTGTGACGAGGCAAGAAGAGCTAAGAGCCAAGAGCTCATATGGCATGAGCTCTAACAAAATTCTAAGAATTAATAGACTGATTTAAAAGGAAATTCAGAGGCTTAATGCCGGTCAGGATTTAAAATAAGAGGTCTGAGTCACGATCTCCTTCTAAATATGAAATTCATTAAGATCCGATCACCCACTCGTAAGTTATAAATACCTAATTTTTCCTCTCCCTTTAGCCCCCCAGATGGTCGAATCTGGAAAAACGACTTTATCAAGTCAATTTGAGCAGCTCCCTGAAACGCCTACCAATTTTCATCGTCCTAGCGCGTCCAGAAGCACCAAACTCGCCAAATCACTTAACCCCTCCCCCCAACTCTCCCAAAGAGAGCAAATCCGGTACGGGTAGGTCAATCACGTATCAAGGACATTTGCTTATTCTATCCAACAAGCTTCATCCTGATTCCTCCACTCCAAGTGTTTTCCAAGATTTCCTCCTCCAACTCCCCCCAATGTCAAAAGATCTGGTCGAGATTTGAAATAAGAGCTCTGAGACATGAATTCCTTCTAAATATCAAATTTCATTGAGATCCTATTACCTATTCGTAAGATAAAAATACCCCTCTAATCGGTTTCTCAATCACTCCACAAATGCCCTCTTCCATAGAAATTATCAAGACACGCGAAAAATAGCCCCCAGGTTATCCCTTCGGAAACTCTCTACATGACACACTGGCAGAAACTGTAATACCTTCGGGCCTGCACTGATGTTTTCAATAATTTAGTATTTATTACTAAAATATCTATAATGTTCAGCGCTACTATTACTACTAATAACTCACTGCAGCACCAAACCACCTGAGGCCAACGCAGCTACGCATGCTCCTCCTCCATCCCATTCTATTCCAAGCCTCTCTTTATACACCCTCCCAGAAAGCTCGCAATGTTCATTAAATTTTTCTTTATGACTTCCTCCTACCCCAACCGCGAACGACCTGCTTTCCATTTAGCCCTAGACAGTTTACCAAAAAGGTCAATCCTTGGCAATCTGTCATCCGTCATCCGCACAACGTGCCCTAGTCATCTCAACCTTTCCCTCATTATAGTCCTAGAAAGCGGGATTGAACCACGTTTTTTGTACAGCCTACTGTTAAAATACGATCAGTCACCCGGGTACCCAGAACAATCCGTAATCAATTTCTCTGGAAAACATCAAGCAAAAACTTCGAAAGTAAGGAGCGATCCGGCTCAATAGTAACTGAAACTCTAAAAAACGGAATTTTGATACCAAAAGAAGTTGGACTTTTTTGCTAATTTCAAATACACAAGCTTCATCAAATTTAGTCTTACCTATCAGAAGTTAAGAGCTTGAGAAATTTTGCCTAACTTTCAGAAAAAGTGGAAAGCATTCTCTAAAATATATAGAATCTTCGTGAAAATTACACCATCAGATTCAGCGTGCTAAAGAACCCTCCTTTAGGAATCCCAAGATCCTATCTGCAAAAATGTGGATTTTTTTTCTTTTTTTTATCAGCGGAAAGAGCAAGGATGCGCATTTATTTGTTTTATTTCTCCAAGGGGTGATCGTATCGACCCAGTGGTCCTAGAATATCGTGAGAGGGCTCGTTAGAACTGAAATTAAAAGTTGTAGTTCCCTTTTCAGTCGATAAATCGGAGAGAAACTAGGCCCCCTCCTACGCTGATTTTCTCCCAAAGTCACCCGATGAAAATTTTTAAATAATTATTTCGTTCAGCATAGTCGAAAAATCTAATAACTGTGTCTTTGAGGATGACTTAATCCCCCACAGTCCCCAGGGGAGGGGTGTAAGTTGCGAACTTCGCTTATTGTTTACATATAATATAAGTTATTGCTAAGTATACGAAAGTTTTCAGGGGGATTTCTTTCTGGTAGTGGGGGGTTCCATGGGAGGATCTTTCAATGGAGGGTTTTCTTATGGGGGAAGGGAATTTACCATGAAGTACACGTCGAATTTCCCAGCATTTTTTTCAATTGAAAGTAAGGAGCAGCATTAAAACTTAAAACCAACAAAAAATATTATGTATATTAGAGGATTCACCCCTTTATCAATATCTCATTCTTTATGCATTTTTTTTGGTACTTTCAAAAAAGCTATTTATTCTAATTAAACGACCTTTATGACTTAGGGTTGATTCTTAAAGAATTGGAAAAAAGTTCTAATTTTAACGTAAAGAACAAGGTACTGATGAGGGGGTATACCCCTTCATATACGTAATAATTTATGTTCGGTTTGATTTTTAATGTTGCTCCTTACTTCTAGTTGAAAAACTTGTTTTTTTTGTTTAAAAAACTCCCACATTGTCAAATTTTAAACTCTTCAGTTTAACATTCAACTGTTCCTGGAAAGTTTCTCTCAAATTTTCATCCTGGTCTATTGACTTTATAACTTCCTGGGAGGTAATCTTCCGAATTTTCAAGTTTAAATTAACCCTAGACAGTACCAAATGGTGATCTTAGCTTTCAACATCAATAATAGCACTCCTATATGCCCTAGTACCTTGTATTTATCTGGACAGTCTTCTGTTTACAATAAAATAATCAATAAGGTTTGCCGTCTTACCATCACGTGAATACCATGTTAAATTACGGGCCATTTTATAACCAAACACCGTATTTGTTATAACTAGATTCAACATTTGATTAACAATTAACAATTAACTAAATTAATAATTAACGATAACAATTAACATTCAACTGTTCCTGGAAAATTTCTCTCAAACTTTCATCCTGGAGTCTATTAACTTTATAACTTCCTGGGAGGTAATCTTCCGAATTTTCAAGTTTAAATTAACCCTAGACAGTACCAAATGGTGATCTTAGCTTTCAACATCAATAATAGCACTCCTATATGCCCTAGTACCTTGTATTTATCTGGACAGTCTTCTGTTTACAATAAAATAATCAATAAGGTTTGCCGTCTTACCATCACGTGAACACCATGTTAAATTATGGGCCATTTTATAACCAAACACCGTATTTGTTATAACTAGATTGTTATACCCACAAAATTGAAACAGTAGGTAGCTATTTCTGTTTTCTTTTCCTACACCAAATTTACATAGGCTAGGATACCATCTTTCCCTATTTCTACCGACCTGGGCGTTAAAATCTATTAGAACATCATATTTCTACCTGGGAATCTGTCTAATTGCTTCGGTAACTGTAAGTAAAATTCATCTGAATCACTAGTATCTATGTCAGTCGGCACTACAGGGGCATTTACTACTATAACTGATACCGTGTACATCTTAATCATAAAATGAGCGATAGGTATTCATATTATCCATACCTTCCCAGCCTAAACAGGATATAGCAGCTTTCTTATTCATCATGAGCCCTACTATCTGTCAATATACCCCATCCTTCCTTCCTGAGTAAACAAATTCTATATCACCTAATGTCATGCTTCCTATCCCTGGGATGTGAGTTTTTGAAACTCCTAATAAGTTCAGTTATTTTTTGTATCGAATAATTTTTTTATAACGTCAAAACATTCCAAGCTCCAATTTTCATGTTCTTCAAATAATTGAAATTATTTTGGCCTCAGGAAAAGCAATGGTCCCGGATACCAGTGCAGGATAAAGACCAACACATCTTCCCAAGTCTACACCGAAGCGCTTAAGCCGGCTTAGAACCGGACACCAAGAAGTCCCTGGGATCTCCAGTATGAATGGAGGGTTTACGCAATCCTGTGCCCATTCTTTATCACAACATGGTTTTCAGCACTTGACGATACTCTTCTACCCACAAGAGTCGAAATCCTGCACTGAGAGTGTAAAACTTAAACCTGTGATTCATTATATATTCATGCCTACAAATATTACACTACTATGGGGAGGTAACCCATGCTAGAGAAATTAGCTAGGAAGAGATTTTTAAGCCCGAAAACGCCCACCAAAAGTGACCAAGCCCAGAAGAATAATTACTTGATCAGAATCCTGTGAGAATGATGTATCGTTTATTTCAATACAGTAACCTTTTTATGAAATTAAATAGAAAAAACTAGTTTTTAACTAAAAGTAAAGACCTACATTAAAACTTTAAATAAACAAACTTTTCCTATATATGAGGGGCTTCTACCTCTTAAGGTGGATCTCTCTCTTTGCGCTAAAGTTTGATTTCTTTCCCAATTCTTTAAGAAAGACTCCATAAACCATAGGGCCGATTAATTAGAATAAAAAGCTTAGTTAGTCTAATGATCAAGGGATTTAGGAGGGTACAGTCTTACTCATAATGGATTAAATTCCCCCAGGACAATTCTATTCTAGCTGAAAATTCCAACCAGAAAGTTTCTTGCAGATGATGCAGGGTGAAAAATTTTGCTTAGTGCTTTTTCATTTGAAAAAGAGTTTAATTCCTGAACGTTTTTACGATCATGCTGCTAATCCCCTTCTCGGTAGAAAAGCTTCCCAGCAAAATGGCAGCAAAAGGATGTTTTCCAGCAAAGATTTTTTAAGGGGGGGGGGTACAAAAAACTTTAAAAAACACATCAAAAATGTGAAATATATACTCCCTTATGATATTTGTGAATATTTCTGGTTTACGCTGTTATTATAAAAGTAAAGAATAACACTAAATCCAAAAAGAACATAATTTATTCCTTAGAGGAGGAAGACTGATCCGTGGAAGGCAATTTTTTGGAGGCCATTTCCATGGGGGTATTTTTTACAGGGGGTGGGTATTTCCCAGGGGGTTAACACCCGCTACAGAAAAAAGACAAGCAAAGATAAAAAAAGAACGCTTATTTTCTTAATAAAAATAAGCGTCAAACGAGGCATGTTCAATGCCGATGAAAACCAGAAAAGAGCAGAAACGTATAACAATAAGAACAGAGGGATTGCGACTAATTAATTGAAGAAGAGAAGATGAAAATCAGAATTGTTCATTAAAACTAAAAGCAATTGAAATCTAACCTGTATTAGGCTGGACTCTTATTACCTGGATTTGGCTGAAGTAGCTTAAATACATTTGATGTACGCGAGGAGGAGGTGGGGTCAATTGTCAACCATGAATCAAAATCAACCAACATCAAACCATGCATTAATTCAAAAGCATTCAGAAATTAAATTTAAAAAAAAACAAATTTTTTTGACTGCGAGCAAGGAGCGACATTAAAACTTAAAACGAACAAAAATTATTCCGTATATGAAAGGGACTATTCCCTCCTCATGGCCTCGCTCTCTTTACGCTAAAGTGTTTTATCGTTTTAAATAGTAGAGTTGTGACAAAGAGTCAAACTTTAGCGTAAAGAGCGGGGCGTTGAGGAGGGGACAACCCTTTCATATACGAATAATTTCTGTTCGTTTCAAGTTTTAATGTCACTCCTTACTTCCAGTTTTAAAAAGCTTGTTTTATTTTATTTAACCTTATTTTGTTCCAAGACCATTCACGACAAATTTAGTTTCACTACAAACAAGAATTTAGCTACTGCCTCCTTTCCTAACTGTAAAAATCTAAAGCCTACTGCGTCATGGGCGCTTCACTGACAGCGATTTATACTACAAATATTCTCTTTTCCAGTCACTACAGCATTTTAAAATGA